>NC_082695.1:74369337-74574197 GCF_949987515.2 Delphinus delphis | reverse complement strand
AGAAGGAAATTTGAGTGGCTCACTTTTTTGGACTCTATAATCTCTGTAAAGTAGGAAAGCAAGTCAGCTGCTGAGAGAGCCTGACTACTAGGCAAGGAGATTTGACAGTAGAGAAGATTGTTTGGAAAAGGGGCTTTGGAGATTAGGGAAAAGAACTGCTGGTAAGAGAAATGCAGTAGGATTGCTGTGCAGTCAATAACAAACTTTCTGCTTCCACTGATTATTTGCTTTCTCCTAATCTCTTAAATAGCAGGTGGTTTTTGTCAGTCACAGCAAGTATTTTCAGCTTATTCATGTGGGCATCTGTTTCCCATCCTTTGTTCATTAATAAATGAACACAAAACAACACTCCAGGGCAAATCTGCCTCACGAAATCTGAAAGGGAAGTTAAGTCCAAGAAACTGGTTCATAATGTTGCTAAAGAATAGAGTTCATAGACTCGCAGGTGCCGCAAGCGTTGCCCAGTCCAATTGTCCTCCTATCGCCACCTCAGAAGGATGGTCATCAATATAAGGTGTCTCGTAAAGTGCATCCAAGAGGTTGAATTTCTGAAGTACCAGAATAGCCTATCAAAGGAGATTTCAATATAAGAAGTCCCCTGGCAAAAAATCTCAGGAGAGTTTCTTCATGAAGTCATGAGTCGTATTTAGTAAATCAACACAAATTCTAGCAGACACTATAATTTAAAACTTCTCAACTATAGCTTTCACTGAAATGATGCTATGTCCAAATGGAATTATACATAAATAAATCATGGAATATAAATATCTATGTCTCATGAAAAACTACTAGAGAAAATCTGAATTTATAAAATAAATGAGTTAGAAGATGGTTATTTATTCTCTGAAATGAAAGCTTGCCTTTTTACAAATCTCCTACAGGCGCAGATTCTTTTAGTAAAAATGTGAACATATTGGATCTAATGGAATCTCTTAAGGGAATTTTATCCTCAATCATCCCCTCTCTTTCATCTTCCACCTCCCTTGCTCTTGTTCCCATCTGGCTCCATCCCTTTCTACAAAAAACAAAACAAAACAGAACAAAACAACAGTTCAATTATGACCCATATTAAAATAAAACCAACAAACAAAAAAGTTTGACTTCTATGTAGAAAGACAGAGACAGAGAGGTAAGTAGTTACGTAGAGAGATGAATGGATAAATAGAAGGGGGGATAGATAGATGATAGGTAGATAGGCAGATAGATAGATTCTCATATTGTCTTTCATTTCCTCATAAGTTACTTAAAAATATTTTTTCCCGCCACCAATTTCTTACTGCCCACTGAATTTCCTCTCTCTAGATTGTTATTGGCCTCCAGATTGTCAAATCTAATAGCTACTTTTCCATCTTTATCTGAATCTGACAAAGTTTATTACCATTTCAACAGCGTTTCTTCCCACTTCCAAGATGTTTTTTTAAGAATCAGGAGACCATATGCTTCCTAACTGCCTCATCCTCTTTAGGAAATCCAATCCCCCTGGACGGTGAGTACTTTAGGCATGGGTATATGATGCCGTTCTGGCCAATGAGATGGGTATTAATTTTCTATAGTTACTTTAACACATTATCACAAACTTAGTGGCTTAAGACAGCATAACAGTATCTTACAGTTTGGGAGGTCAGAAGTCCAAAATGGGTCTCACTGAGCTAAAATCAAGATGTTAGCGGGGCTCTACTCTTTCCAGAGGCTCTAGGGGAGAATCCACTTCCTTGCCTTTTCCAGCATCAAGAGGCTGCCTGCATTCCCTGGCTCATGCCCCATTCCTCTATCTTCCAAGCCTGCAGCATTGGACCAAGTCTCTCACACTGCCATCCCTCTGCTTCTCCCTATTCTTTCTCCCTCTTCCACTAATCAGATCCCTTGTGATTAAACTGGGTCCACCCAGATAATGCAAGGTAATATCTCCACCTCAAGATCAGCTGATTAGCAACCTTAATTCTATCTGCAACTTTAGTTCCCCTTTGCAAGAAACCCAACCTATTCACAGGGTCCAGGGATTAAGACATGGACATCTTTGTTGTATTCTTCCTACAACAAAATGTGAAAGTCTGTTGGGCACCTTCTAGAAACGTTTCTTTTGCTGATGTAAGAGACATGGGGGAAGAAACACTCCTCTTTCCACCTCTGGAAGTGGATGTTTGCATGTGCTATCTAGAACTGTGGTCTTCATTTAAGATCATAAGATGAGCTGATCTAGGTTGGTAAACCTTCATCATGAGAATAGCATATCATGAATTTATATATATATATATTCATGACACTGAAAAACCACTGAGTAAACCAGCCCAAGGGCAATTCTAACTCTATTTCTTGTTAGATAAGATAAAATTTGATTCTGTATATTCGTTTTGACTTGTGTTTTCTGCTTCTTGCAGCCCAAACATCCTAACTGATACTTAACCTTACTATACTTTCCTAAGTGTTTGACAGATTTCCTTTTTGCATTTTGAAATGGTCACCAAGCTTCTGTGGGATTACTGACTTCTGATTTCCTCCTACTCCTGAAGCCATTTCATCTGTTTCATTCAAAGGATCTTCCCTAGTAAGTCAGAAAGAGAAAAACACATACCGTATGCTAATGCATATATATGGAATCTAAAAAAAATGGTACTGAAGAACCTAGGGGTAGGGCAGGAACAAAGACACAGATGTAGAGAATGGACTTGAGGACACAGCGGGGGAAGGGGAAGCTGGGACGAAGTGAGAGAGCAGCATTGACATATATACACTACCAAATGTAAAACAGATAGCTAGTGGGAAGCAGCCGCATAGCACAGGGAGATCAGCTCCATGCTTTGTGACCACCTAGAGGGGTGGGATAGGGAGGGTGGGAGGGAGGCTCAAGGGGGAGGGGATTTGGGGATCTATGTATACATATGGCTGATTCACTTTGTTGTACAGCAGAAACTAACACAACATTGTAAAGCAATTATACTCCAGTAAAGACGTTAAAAAAAAAAAAAAGGATCTGCTCTGCTTACACTTTTGAGTGTTGGTTTCACACGTGGCTCCATTTCAGCTCTTCTCACCTCTATTCTCCCTAAGTGAACTCATTCTCTTCCAAGACTTTAACTATCCTTTCCACCCATATTCATATTTTCCACCTCTATTCTAGAAAATTCTGCTGACTCCGGAGCTGTGCTCCCACCTATCTGCTGCACATGTCTGCTTGGATGTCTCATGGCCTCCCCTCCGCAGCTCAAAACGTGACTCTGCCTTTCGCTCCTCCCTGAATTTTCTGATGTATCCCCCCACACCAATGAATGATTTCAAAACTTAATTCAGTTTCCACAGTTTCCACCCCTGCTTCTCACCCAGACACTCTCCATATTAAATTAATTACTAAATCTGTGCCCTCAACCTCCTTAAAATGCCTTCATCTTCCCCCCTCTTCATACCTAGAGTCAAGAGTTTGGTCCCACATCTCTCACCCTACAAAAGTCATCTCATCGGCTCTCCCCGTAATCAAACTCCGCAATCCCTCCACCACAGCCCAGTGTCTCTATTGCTCATCCAGTGACCCTTCTGCAGTTGAGATAAAGTCACATCCTTCCTTGCTTAAAATCCTTCCATGGAGTCCTGCAACTTTTAGGCTAAAAATAAACATCAACAAATGAAAGCAACAGTCGTGTAATGTAGATTCATCATATTACCTTATCTCATTTACTTTTCCAACCATCCTGTGAATTAAGTAGTATTACTATCCTTATTTAACAGATAAAAAACTGCAATTTAGAGAGCGCTAATGACTCTCAAAGGTCACACAGCTGGGAAGTGTGAGAGCTGGGTTTCATCCTAGTCATTCTAACTCCAAAACCCATGCTTACATGCTGCTTCTGCCTATCAAGAATGTCCTTCCCTTTTAATTTTTATTTTTCTTCATTTTCCTAATTGGTACCTCAACCTTCTACACTCAAGTATTTCCTCTTCCTTGCAGGTTTCTGCAGTCTCCCTCTAACTAATTTACAAGTTTCCCTCTTCAGTGGTCCCCTGGCATTCTGTACATACTGCTTAAAGTAATAACAGCTAACATTTCTTACCTTCTTCGCTATGTGACAAATATAGCAAAGTGCTTTAGATTCGTAAACTTAATTCCCATAGAAAGCTATTAAGATATTTCAGCTTACAGATGGGAAAAAAATGCCTGAGGTTATATAATGTTTTGGACAATTTGTTCTGTAGCCTGTGTTTGCTATGGACCGAATGTTTGGGTCTCCCCAGAGTTCATATGTTGAAAGCCCAGTGTGATGGTATTTGGAGGAGATGTCTCTGGGAGGTGACTAGGTCATGAAGGCACAGTCCTCATACCTGGGATGAGTGCCTTTGTAAAAGAGGCCCAAGAGAGCTCCCTTCCCGCTTCTGCCACGTGAGGACACAAAGAAGAGACATCTGTCCATGAACTAGGAAGCAGGCTTCCTCCAGACACCGAATCTGTCAGTGTCTTTACCTTGGACTTCTAGCCTCAAGAACTACGAGAAATAAATTTGTTATTTATAAGTTACCCAGTCTATGATATGTTTTTATAGCAGCCCAAACAGACTGAGATAAAGTTCTACTTTCTTTTTTCCTTTAGAATGCTGTGAGTGTGGGAACCATGCCTTATATGATTTTGAATACCCAGGACCTCGGCAAAAACAAGCTTGTTTCCTGAACATTTGATAACTGAATGGACCATTTATTAAGAGATCTGTGACAGCACAGATGTATACGAATATAATATGCTTCTGACATTTTATGTTCTGTTCTGGAAAACACAGAGCATGAAAATTTGATACAATGACATATCCATTTCTGTCTCCGCCATCCCCGCACCCCACTTTCCTGTGAGCTTATTAGTGCCACGAACCATGCCATATTCACCCTGGATTTCAAGTGTCTAGCAAAGGTACTCAACGAACAAACCCAAAAGTTAAGTGAATCATCAGAAATCAATGTTGACTTTCTCTCTCCATTTTATTATGCCACTAAATGCTCAAGACAGTAAGAAATCTTCATTGAATCTCCAGTACAACATGCAGCACAGCAGAAACTGGAATTACTACTTAGCTAAGTTTATTGTAGTTCATCACCATCCACCCCAGTTCATCTGGTTTTTCAGAGGCCATGTAGGCGAACTGAACAGGGATATGATCTAAGCACCACTCAATTATCCCAAGGCAAATAAAGTGACAATATTAGCACCTTTGCCCCAGTTTGGAAAAAGCAAGATAAGAGTTCCACTTCAAAAAATATCAAAAAAAATATTTCCCATAATGTTATTTTTGTAGCATTTATTTATCTTTATTTCTTATACTGGCATGCTATCAGGATGCTGATCTGTGAATTTATATCATACTTTGCCAAAAAGGTTATGAGCACTTTGACGGAGAGTACACCTCATTATGAACTGTGCACACACATGAATGCTGTAGAATTGTTAGAGTATTTCTGAGATATTACAAATGTATACTGGAAAATGGGATTGTCTCTTCAAGCAGAATCTCTAAAAGGCATCCAAGTTAGAGACATTCTGAGCATCTCAGAAACAACAGACGTTCACTGGGATCTGGGTATTGTGTACTAAGCAACTTTTAAGAATCCCGAGGGTGGCAGAGTTGGAAGGCAGAACTAACAGCCCTTGAAGAAATAAAAAAACAAACGCACTTTCTGAGAAAAGAGGCCCTGGTCATTGATTTACAGTTAACAGAATTTTTTTTACTTTATTCCAAAGGAGACCAAAAGAGTAACAAATACAGAGAAGGACTTTGTTCCCAGAATAATGCTGGTGAAACCATCCGATAGATGTGATTAGACCTGAAGTCCAGCATTTAGAAAGGTTGGAAGTTTGACACTGAGGAGGCCTGGTGTATTATCACCTTGAAGGTGCAAGATTACAGAGGAGCAAATTCAAAGGGAGTTCAGCAGAGAAAAATGGCTGTAACCTCAAAGGTCTGCAAATTGGTCCTAAGAAGTACCTATCAGCCAGTTGAAACAACCTAAATTGAGGAAAGGAGGCTTGACTGACATTTGATGGCTTTTTTCCTTTAATCTTTCCTTACAGGGAAAGGTCCTTTCCTTTCCTTCTTGTCTCTGCTCTTTTTCTCCAGTTCTTTATTTTTCTCTGCCTCTGTCCCATTTTGCCTTCTCTCTCTCCCTTCTTTTCAATTCACCATCCTTTTTCCAATCTGCATCCTCTTATTTGAATTGTCACAAGGTACAACTTTAAAGATTTTTTAAAAAAATAAATTGACAATGAAATAAATTATACATAAGTGTAAATAAAATAGATTTGTAATAAAATGGAGATCTGTAAATAACCAAAGTTGCATTCATTTAATAGGTTTCACTCTTCATTTCAAAAGCAGGTGAGGGACTTCCCTGGTGGCACAGTGGTTAAGAATCCGCCTGCCAATGCAGGGGACACAGGTTCGATCCCTAGTCCGGGAAGGTCCCACATGCCACGGAGCAACTAAGCCCATGCACCACAACTACTGAGCCTGCGCTCTATAGCCCACGAGCCACAACTAGTGAAGCCCGCGTGCTTAGAGCCCATGCTCCACAACAAGAGAAGCCACCGCAGTGAGAAGCGCGCACACCGCAACAAAGAGTAGCCCCCACTCGCCACAACTAGAGAAAGCCCACGCGCAGCAACGAAGACCTAATGCAGCCAAAAAATTTTTTAAATAATAAATAAATAAATAAAAAGCTGGTGAAACTAATGTATATTTTCCTACCACTCTAAAAAATCTACAGCAATTTGCAAGTTAAAAAAAATCTTATCTACTTCAATTTAGACTTGAAAGCTCATTTTTTTTACAGATCTAAGAAAATTGATTTTTCTGCTTGCAGACCTTCAAGGGAAATTGCCCTGAATTATCCTGTGTTTTAGTATATGTTGTATAACAAAAATGATCATTAATCAACACTGATTTCTTTCTTTGCTCTTTACTTCCAACATGATTTGTACTATTTTTGAGTTTGCATTTTCTTCTTCAATACAGGGAGTTGGGTCTTGAGTTATTAATCAATATTTTAAGTCTATTTAAGACATATTAAGTTGAGCTCTTAGAGAATTAGTTCAAATTCAACTTACAGATAGGTGTTGATTAGATTGAAGAACAACCAAAAAATGACATAAAATATGTGTAACAGTTGGCTTACAATTTTTCATGCAATAGGTAAATTTTAAGACCTAATTATCGTTCTTTACATATTTGTGTTTCGTCAATGAACTTGTAGAGTCACTATCGTAGAGTTACTATTTATTGAACAATTTAACAGGCACGTACAGGAACTTTCTGCTACTTACTCCTGCTCCAGACTCCATAAGGTATTCTGAAGTGATGGCAATCCTGAAAATACCCAATCCTATCCCCAAATCTGGAGAAAAGAAAACTGTACACTTTCTATATCTTTTTTTTTCCTTCAGCCTGGGGAAAAGTGTAAATGGTGATGAGGGAGGAAAGTGAGAATGTCAGAAAGTAAACAATGGGGTGACTTTCTCTGAAGGAAACAACAGCTTCGGTAATATATGCTGTATAAGGAGCACACCTATCATGGAAAGGGACATACTCCATACTAGGAAGTGTGAATTCTTGTACCCAAAATTTTTTAAAATACCAGAAAAGAGTATCACTAGAGCTCCTAAAACACACAAAAAAATGAAAACAAGTGGCACAGCAATTATGAAAACACACCAAAACAATAAGAAAAAACCAAGATTTTAAAAACCAAACAACTAGTAGAAAACTGAAAGATATGCAAGACTGACCCCAAAAAAAAGAAAGGAATGAAAAAACATTTGGAAACTTGGTTTCCTTAAGATAGACCATTCAACAAATGGAAAAGAATGTGTATATATTTGAGGACATGATACAAGAAAATTTATCTGAAATAAAAGAGATTTTTTTTCCTTCTCCTAATCTTCGCAGATTAAAAGAGGACATTGTGACCTATAAAATTTAGTACAAAATGTTCGATGCTAACATGTGTCCTACTTGCACTGCCAAACTTTAAAGAGGAACAAAACATGCCTTACTCTTTTAGGCAAAAATATCAAACCTGTAAGAGGAAAAAAATCTTCTCCCTTCTTGGGGAGACCACTTTTCTAAACACTAACTGTTGAAGACAATGGAAAAATCTCCACAAAGTTAGAGGTGGAGGGGGAGAGGAAAGGAAGAAATAGTGATCCAGTGTCATATCCAGGCAAGACATGATTTAAGAAATTTAACAGCATGAACAAAAAACTAAGAATAAATACTATCCATATATCCTCCTTGAGGAAGGGAGGTGAGGGTGTGACAACTACTGGGTCAAATCAGTAAAGAATTCAGTGTGGGAGCAGCTGTGGCAAAAGTACTGATAGTCAGTAATGAGTCCATTTAAATAGTATACGCTAAAAAACTCTAGGAATTATGGTTCAGGAGCAGTAAAGCTCATATATCTGTACAATGTAAAATACTGATAGAACTACTAAAAAGAGAGGTGAGGGAAGAGGAAATGGGAAAGTACGTAAATGTTAATGACCTGTTTATCAGAGCAGGAAAAAGTTAAAACTCTCTAAAACTGAAATATATGTGAAAAATATTGTCATTACCTCTCAAGTTCCTCATACATTTTTTCTTAACCTTAAAAGGATCTTTCAAGAAATAATAAAATTAAGAAATAATAATCTTTTAAGAAATAATGATTAAGAAATACTTATTAAATTTAATCATTTCTTTAGCTTTACATAGGCCTTTTTCATTGTGTTAAATTCGGGTAAAAATAAATGGAACATTTTATTTAAGAATAGTGTCTTTAACATAATACCATTATTTATGAAAGCATTTCTATCCACTCATCTATCCCTGTGACCACTTCTCTGCATAAATCTCCAGAGAAAGATATCTGTGTTGATATACAAGTGATAAAACATGAACAACGTTTCTACCTGGGTGGTGAAATTTGAGGGAGTACTTTGTAAGTTTTTACCTCTGTGCTTTCCTGCACACACACACAGCCAAGTATTCTGCAACATATGAAGCCCACGTAAAAAGTTCTAAAATGCAAGGATTTAAATGATGTTTAGTCCATGCATCCTCATGAAATAATTGTTGGGGGAGTTTTACTAAGTGACTAAGAGTGAAGCAAACAAATGGCGGAGGAGAGGCTCTAAGTAATTGCTGCAAAATGGCTCACAAAACTAAATGGGAAGGTCAAAAGCTCAAAAAAAACTGAAAGGAGAAAACATTTGTATTAACTTTTTACAGAATGTAAAATAAACGAATCTATAACCATGCATTGTATTTATGAAGGTCAAGAATTTGGTGGTACAGAGATGGGAGAAAGTAGAAGTGAAAATGTATAGAACACACTTCATCTTAACCAGGTAAGTATAGCTATGAATATACAGAAAATGGCTCAATAATGCATCTTGATTTTACAATTAGAGAAAATAAGACAAAATAAAGTTTTGAAATTTTCTGATTTATCACTAACAATTTAAACTGGCATGTAAGTGTAAATTGGGAGTCAATCCAGAATTATCCAAGCAATAGAATTATACTAAAAGGTTTTTTTTCTAACTAAAAATAGAGTTGCCATACGATCCAGTAATCCCACTCTTGGGCACATATCCAAACAAAACTATAATTCAAAAAGATACATGTACTGCTATGCTCATAGCAGCATTATTCACAACAGCCAAGACAAGGAAACAACTTAAATGTCCATCAAGAGATGAATGGATAAAGAAGATGTGGTACATATATACAATGGAGTACTACTCAGCCATAAAAAAGAATGAAATAATGGCATTTGCAGCAACATGGATGGACCTAGAGATTATCATATTAAGTCAAGTAAGTCAGAAAGAGAAAGACAAATACCATATGATATCACTTATATGTAGAATCTAAAATATGACACAAGTGAACTTATCTACGAAACAGACTCACAGACGTAGAGAACAGACTTGTGGTTGCCAAGGGGGAGGGTGTTGGGAGAGGGATGGAGTGGAAGTTTGAGACTGGCAGATGCAAACTACTATATATAGAATGGATAAACAACAAGGTCCTACTGTGTAGCACAGGGAACTATATTCAATATCCTGTGGATAAACCACAATGGAAAAGAATATTAAAAGGAATGTATATATATGTATAAATGAATCACTTTGTTGTACAACATAAATTAACACAACATTGTAAATCAACTATACTTCAATAAAAACTAAAAATTAAAAAAAGGATTTTTAAGTGATTCTTCATTTTTTAATTATGCCATTATTTCTTATTAAAGAATGCTTTGCTCTCAGGTGTGATACATGAGGATGATGTGATCTGACAAGTTGCATATAACTAGCTGCTAATGTCAATAGCAGCCTGATTCGTGAGCTATTCAGGGTTGAAAATAATAGATGGGTCATTCAGCCGCATTTAAAATTTTAATAGTCTCATAAAGTCCGTGCTACAAACATCACTTCCAAGTAGAACATATTTCAGATGTACAGTCAGAAAAGGAAACTGAAAGAAAAAGTCATCACAAACAAGTACGTATCAGTGACGGATCTTTACAAATGAGCGATTACATCTACATCTGCTTCATTTTCTCAAGCTGTTGTCCTAAAGAGAATGGACTTGAGGACACAGGGAGGGGGAAAGGTAAGCTAGGATGAAGTGAGAGAATGGCATGGACATATATACACTACCAAATGTAAAACAGATAGCCAGTGGGAAGCAGCCACATAGCACAGGGAGATCAGCTTGGTGCTTTGTGACCACCTAGAGGGGTGGGATAGGGAGGGTGGGAGGGAGATGCAAGAGGGAGGGGATATGGGGATATATGTATATGTATAGCTGATTCACTTTGCTATAAAGCAGAAACTAACACACCATTGTAAAGCAATTATACTCCAATAAAGATGTTAAAAAAAAAAAGAAGATGCTGTCCTGAAAACTCTTGATAAATGATTTTGCAACCTATCTGTAGAACAAAATAGAATTATCAGTAAATAAAAGGGCAATATATTAATATTAATGAAACTTTGTGCCATTTTAAAAGAAACCAGTGGGCTTTTTACCTTGTAATTTTTCTTGAAAAAAAATCAGTAAGTAAAATCTATTTGTTGCCTGAAACATGTAAGGATTTATAATTATTTTCCATTTCATGTAAACTCAGATATTTTTAGTTGACACCAAAGGAGGGTATATTCATATTCTGTAATGGATAACTATGATACGTGCAATAATTTGATTGAACAAGCATGATCATGGAATAAATGATAATGCAACTTTGTTTTCATCTCTCATTGTCTCTTAAAATTAATTTCATGAAGGTAGATTTTTCCTGCTATCTACACGAAATTCAGGGCAAGGTCCATGAATTCATTACTTTTAAATAAGAAAAGTGATATATTTGCTTCTACACACAAAAGAGTTCAGTAATTTTTATGTTCAGTATAGTGCAATAATCAAAATATTCAAAATTCATTTAAGTGACGGTGTCTGTCTCTCCTCTGATTTAGGTCTGCTGTAGCAGTAAATGTAAATAAGGAGGATGTGGTCAGGTTATCCTTTTTCTTTCACCTGGCATTTTTACAATCAATTTTTACTCTCTTCTTCTCCATTTGCTGTTGCATTTTCTACTACCTGCAGGATGAGAGGAGGCAAGAGAAGGAAAAAAGCAAGAAGTTCTTACTTGCATATATGGCTGTGAAACGAAGCAAGTCCACTTCAGTCTTTGTTAGTGTTTAAAGCAGTCTAACATGGCACTATTTTAGGGCTTTCCCCCCCTTCCTGCTTTGCTATAGTTCGTTTATATCCAGTTCCTCTGTTGCAGGAAAATGCACATTTCTGACTGATGAATTTTGCCTCTTTCATCAACCATGTTAACACTCTACCTGTATAGATAAAATTTATAAATGGAGGAAAATACTTTTTGGATTTTCTACATGGTGGTGTTGAAAAATCTTCACTTTATTTAAGCACATCTACTTTCCTAATGTAGTAGAATCATCAGAAGCATGATTTTTTAAATACATTTATTTATTTTATTTATTTATTTTTGGCTGCATTGGGTCTTTGCTGCTGCGCTTGGGCTTTCTCTAGTTGCAGCGAGCAGGGGTTACTCTTCATTGCGGTTCGGGGGCATCTCATTGTGGTGGCTTCTCTTGTTGTAGAGCACGGGCTCTAGGCGCGTGGGCTAAGTAGTTGTGGCGCATGGGCTTAGCAGCTCCGCAGCATGTGAGATCTTCCCGGACCTGGGATGGAACTGGTGTCCCCTGCCTTGGCAGGCGGATTCTTAACCACTGTGCCACCAGGGAAGTCCCCAGAAGCATGATATTATCTCAGGTTTCTTTTCATTTATAGTCTTCAGAAAACATGATATTGAATTGTCTATGACTAATGATCTAAATTAAAGGGGCAGAATAAAATGTACTGACAATGAGCTTTTTTCCTGCAAAACTGACTTGTCACATTTACTTTATAAGAAATAGTTACTCTTCCTGTGAATCCCCAGGAGAATGAAGACGTCAGAACTTAGTCTTGTGCTCTTTAAGTTGACTTCAAGAACTGGAACTCTCTTACTAGCTTCCAGTTTTTAAAGTCATATTCTGATAGAAGCTTACTTATGCTAAGAAACACATGGAATTCTCCATCTATTTATTCCAGCTTCTGAGTAACAAGAATATTATCATTAATAATAATGTTGACATTCATCATACTGTGTAAATGTAGCTGGAGTTTGGTCTTCGGCATGAATTATAAATACATCCTGATAATGGTGATAAAACTAATTAGTCAAATTCTTAAAACTCAAAAATAAGAAATCAAACAACCTCATGAAAAAGTGAGTCAAAACCCTTAACAAGACACCTCACCAAAGAAGATACATTGACGGCAGATGGCAAATAAGCATATGAAAAAATGCTCCATATCGTATGTCATCAGGGAACTGAAAATTAAAACAATATCATTGTGTACCTCTGAGAATGACCAAAATCTAGAACACTGTCAACACCAAATGGTGAAAAGGTTGTGGAACAATAGGAACTCTCATGCATTGCTGGTGGGAATACAAAATGGTACAGCTACTTTGGAAAACAGTTTAGTTGTTTTCTATAAAACTGAACATACTCAACATACAATCTGCCAATCTTCCATGTCCTGGCTATTGTAAAGAGTGATGCAATGAACATTGTGGTACATGACTCTTTTTGAATTATGGTTTTCTCAGGGTATATGCTCACTAGTGGGATTACTGGGTCATACGGTAGCTCTATTTTTAGTTTTTTAAGGAACGTCCATACTGCTCTCCATAGTGGCTGTATCAATGTACATTCCCACCAACAGTGCAAGAGGGTTCCCTTTTCTCCACATCCTCTCCAGCATTTATTGTTTGTAGATTTTTTGATGATGGCCACTCTGACCTGTGTGAGGTGATACCTCATTGTAGTTTTGATTTTCATTTCTCTCATGATTAGTGATGTTGAGCATCCTTTCATGTGTTTGCTGGCAATCTGTATATCTTCTCTGGAGAAATGTCTATTTTAGGTCTTCTGCCCCTTTTTGGATTGGGTTGTTTGTGTTTTTTTGATATTGAACTGAATGAGCTGCTTGTATGTTTCAGAGGTTAATCCTTTGCAGTTGCTTCGTTTGTGAATATTTTCTCCCATTCTGAGGGTTGTCTTTTCGTCTTGTTTATGGTTCCCTTTCCTGTGCAAAAGCTTTTAATTTTCATTAGGTCCCATTTGTGTATTTTTGATTTTATTTCCATTTCTCTAGGAGGTGGATCAAAAAGGATCTTGCTGTGATTTATGTCGTAGACTGTTCTGCCTAAGTTTTCCTCTAAGAGTTTTATAATGTCTGGCCTTAAATTTAGGTCTTTAATCCATTTTGAGTTCATATTTGTGTATGGTGTTAGGAAGTGTTCTAATTTCATTCTTTTACATGTAGCTGTTCAGTTTTCCCAGCACCACTGATTGAAGAGGCTGTCTTTTCTCCACTGTATATTCTTGCCTCCTTTATCAAAGATGAGGTGACCATATGCGTGTGGGTTTATCTCTGGGCTTTCTATCCTGTTCCATTGATCTATATTTCTGTTTTTATGCCAGTACTATACTGTCTTGATTACTGTAGGTTTGTAGTATAGTCTGAAGTCAGGGAGCCTGATTCTTCCAGCTCAGTTTTTCTTTCTCAAGATTGCATTGGTTATTCGGGGTCTTTTGTGTTTCCGTACAAATTGTGAAACTTTTTGTTCTAGTTCTGGGAAAAATGCAATTGGTAACTTGATAGGGATTGCATTGAATCTGTAGATTGCTTTGGGTAGTATAGTCATTTTCACAATGTTGACTCTTCCAATCCAAGAACATGGTACATCTCTCCATCTGTTTGTATCGTCTCTAATTTCTTTCATCAGTGTCTTATAGTTTTCTGCATACAGATGTTTTGTCTCATTAGGTAGGTTTATTCCTAGGTATTTTATTCTTTTTGTTACAGTGGTAAATGGGAGTGTTTCCTTAATTTCTCTTTCGGACTTTTCTTCATTAATGTATAGGAATGCAAGAGATTTCTGTGCATTAATTTTGTATCCAGCAACTTTACCAAACTCATTGATTAGCTCTACTAGTTTTCTAGTACCATCATTAGGATCCTCTATGTGTAGTATATCATCTGCAAACAATGCCAGTGTTACTTCTTCTTTTCCCATTTGGATTCCTTTTATTTCTTTTTCTTCTCTGATTGCTGGGCCTAAAACTTCCAAAACTATGTTGAGTAACAGCTGTGACAGTGGGCAACCATGTCTTGTTCCTGATCTTAGAGGGAATGGTTTCAGTTTTTCACCATTGAAAATGATGTTGGCTGTGGTTTCGTCATATATGGTCCTTATTATGTTGAGATAGGTTCCCTCTGTGCCTACTTTCTGGAGAGTTATTATCATAAATGGGTGCTGAATTTTGTTGAAAGATTTTTCGGCATCTATGGAAGATGATCATATGGTTTTTCTCCTTCAACTTGCTAATATGGTGTATCACATTGATTGATTTGCGTTTATTGGAGATTGCTTGCATTCCTGGGATAAACCACACTTGATCATGGTGTATGATCCTTTTAATGTGCTGTTGGATTCTGTTTGCTAGTAGTATGTTGAGGATTTTTGCATCTATGTTCATCACAGATATTGGCCTCTAGTTTTCTTTCTTTGCTACATCTTTGTCTGGTTTTGGTATCAGGGTGATGGTGGTCTTGTAGAATGAGTTTGGGAATTTTCCTCCCTCTGCTATATTTTGGAAAAATTTGAGAAGGATAGGTGTTAGCTCTTCTCTAAATATTTTATAGAATTCACCTGTGAAGCCATCTGGTCCTGAGCTTTTTTTTGTTGGAAGACTTTAATCACAGTTTCAATTTCAGTGCTTCTGATTGGTCTCTTCATATTTTCTATTTCTTCTGGGTTCAGTCTTGGAAGGTTCTGCTTTTCTAAGAATTTGTTTATTTCTTCCACATTGTCCATTTTATTGGCATACAGTTTCTTGTAGTAATTTCTCATGATCCTTTGTATTTCTGCAGTGTCAGTTGTTACTTCTCCTTTTTCATGTCTAATTCTGTTGATTTCAGTCTTCTCCCTTTTTTTCTTGATGAGTCTGGCTAATGGTTTATCAATTTTGTTTATCTTCTCAAAGAACCAGATTTTACTTTTATTGATCTTTGTTACTGTTTCCTTCATTTCTTTTTCATTTATTTCTGATCTGATCTTTATGATTTCTTTCCTTCTGCTAACTTTGGGGTTTTTTAGTTCTTCTTTCTCTAATTGCTTTAGGTGTAAGGTTAGGTTCTTTATTTGAGATGTTTCTTGCTTCTTGAGGTAGGATTGTATTGCTATAAACTTCTTAGAACTGCTTTTGCTGCATCCCATAGGTTTTGGGTTGTTGTGTTTTCATTGTCATTTCTTTCTAGGTATTTTTTTATTTCTTCAGTGATCTCTTGGTTATTTAGTAGTGTATTGACTAGCCTCCATGTGTTTGTGTTTCTTACAGATTTTTTCCTGTAATTGATATCAAGTCTCATAGCGTTGTGGTCAGAAAAGTTACTTGATACGATTTCAATTTTCTTAAATTCACCAAGGCTTGATTTGTGACCCAAGATATGATCTATCCTAGAGAATGTTCCACGAGCACTTGAGAAGAAAGTGTATTCTGTTGTTTTGGGATGGAATGTCCTATAAATATCAATTAAGTCCCTCTTGTTTAATCATATAAAGCTTGTTTTTCCTTATTTATTTTTATTTTGGATGATCTGCCCATTGGTGAAAGTGGGGTGTTAAGGTCCCCTACTATGATTGTGTTACTGTAGATTTCCCCTTTTATGGCTGTTAGCATTTGCCTTATGTATTGAGGTGCTCCTATGTTGGGTGCATAAATATTTACAATTGTTATATCTTCTTCTTGGATTGATCCCTTCATCATCATGTCTCTTGTAATAGTCTTTATTTTAAAATCCATTTTGTGTGATATGAGAATTGCTACTCCAGCTTTCTTTTGATTTCCATTTGCATGGAATATTTTTTTCCATCCCCTCACTTTCAGTCTGTATGTGTCCCTAGGTCTGAAGTGGGTCTCTTGTAGACAGCATATATATGGGTCTCGTTTTTGTATCCATTCAGCCAGTCTATGTATTTTGGTTGGAGCATTTACTCCATTTACATTTAAGGAAATTATCGATATGTATGTTCCTATTACCATTTTCTTAATTGTTTTGGGTTTGTTATTGCAGGTCTTTCCCTTCTCTTGTGTTTCCTGCCTAGAGAAGTTACTTTAGCCTTTGTTGCAAATCTGGTTTTGTGGTGCTGAATTCTCTTAGCTTTTGCTTGTCTGTAAAGGTTTTGATTTCTCCATCGAATCTGAATGAGATCACTGCTGGGTAGAGTAATATTGGTTGTAGGTTTTCCCCTTTCATCACTTTAAATATGTCCTGCAACTCCCTTCTGGCTTACAGAGTTTCTGGTGAAAGATCAGTTGTTAACCTTATGGGGATTCCCTTGTGTGTTATTTTTGCTTTTCCCTTGCTGCTTTTAATATTTTTTCTTTGAATTTATTTTTTGACAGTCTGATTAATATGTGTCTGGGCGTGTTTCTCCTTGGATTTATCCCATATGGTACTCTCTGTATTTCCTATACTTGACTATTTTCTATGTTAGGGAAGTTTTCAACTATAATCTCTTCAAATATTTTTCATACCCTTTCTTTTTCTCTTCTTCTTCTGGGACCCCTATAATTTGAAGGTTGGTGCGTTTAATGTTGTCCCAGAGGTCTCTGAGACTGCCCTCAATTTTTTTCATTCTTTTTTCTTTATTCTGCTCTGCAGCAGTTATTTCCACTATTTTGTCTTCCAGGTCACTTATCTGTTCTTCTGCCTCAGTTATTCTGCTTCTGATTCCTTCTAGAGTATTTTTAATTTCATTTGTTGTGTGGTTCATCATTGTTTGTTTGCTCTTTAGTTCTTCTAGGTCCTTGTTAAATGTTTCTTGTATTTTCTCCATTCTATTTCTGAGATTTTGGATCACCTTTATTATCGTTACTCTGAATTCCTTTTCAGGTACACTGCCTATTTCCTCTTCATTTGTTTGGTCTGGTGGGTTTTTACCTTTCTCCTTCATCTGCTGCATATTTTTCTGTTTTCTCATCTTGTTTAACATACTGTGTTTGGGGTCTCATTTTCGCAGGCTGCAGGTTCGTAGTTCCCATTGATTTTGGTGTCTTCCCCCCAGTGGGTGAGGTTGGTTCAGTGGCTTGTGTAGGCTTCCTGGTGGAGAGGACTGGTGCCTGTGTTCTGGTGGGTGGGGCTGTACCTTGTCCTCCTGCTGGGCAGGGCCATGTCCGGTGGTGTGTTTGGGGTGTCTGTGAACTTAATATGACTTTAGGCAGCCTCTCTGCTAATGGGTGTGTTGTGTTCCTGTCTTGCTAGTTCTTTGGCATGGGGCGTCCAGCACGTGTGTTCCTGTCTTGCTAGTTGTTTGGCCTGGGGTGTCCGGCACGGAGCTTGCTGCCCGTTGGGTGGAGCTGGGTCTTAGTGCTGAGACAAAGATCTCTGGGAGGGCTCTCGCTGATGATATTACCTGGACCCAGGAGGTTTCTGGTAGTCCAATATCCTGGACTCAGCCCTCCCACCTCGGAGGCTCAGGTCCGACACCCAGCCGAAGCACCAAGACCCTGCCAGCCACATGTCTCAGAAGAAAAGGAAGAGAGAGAAAAAAAGGAACAAACAGAACCCTATGATAAATAGGGTTTAGGACCCTACTTAGGACCCTAGGACAAATGATAAAAGCAAACCTATACAGCCAAAATCACACAAGGAAGCATACACATACACACTCACAAAATAGAAAAAGGGGAAAAAAATATATATATATATATAAAAGAGAGCAATCAAACCAATAAACAAATCCACTGATGATAATAAGCACTAAATACTATACTACGATAAACATAAAACCATAAACAAATTAGTCGCAGAAAGCAAACCCCAAGTCTACAGTTGCTCCCAAAGTCCACTGCCTCAATTTTGGGAGCATTCATTGTCTATTCAGGTATTCTTTAGATGCATCATTTATTAAGTTGATTGTGGGGATTTAATCTGCTGCTCCTGAGGCTGCTGGGAGAGATTTCCCTTTCTCTTCTTTGTTCACAGAGCTCCCAGGGCTCAGCTTTGGTTTTGGCCCACCTTTGCGTGTAGGTCGCCTGAGGGCATCTGTTCCCCGCCCAGACAGGAGAGGTTTAAAGCAGCAACTGATTAGGGCTCTCTTGCTCAGTCAGGCCAGGGCGTAGGGGTACAGTAATCATAATTGGAATGTGGGGTGAGCCTGTGGCTGCAGAGGCCAGCGTGACATTGCAACAGCCTGAGGCACACCGTGTGTTCTCCCAGGGAAGTTGTCCCTGGATCTTGGGACCCTGGCAGTGGCGTGCTGCACAGGCTCCCAGGGGGGTGTGGATGGTGACCTACGCTTGAACACAGGATTCTTAGTGGCAGTGGCAGGAGCCTTAGCGTTTAATGCCCATCTCTGGTGTCCAAGCTGATAGCCGTGGCTCGTGCCCATCTCTGGAGCTTGCTTAGGCAGTGCTCTTCCTTCTGTGGGCACACTGGGAAGGAATCCCCTCTCCTTGTGCACCCCGAAACAAAGGTATCTTGCCTCTTCGGCAGCTCCAGACTTTTTCCCAGACTCCCTCCCGGCTAGCTGTGGCACAGTAGCCCCTTCAGGCTGTGATCACGCAGCCAACCCCAGTCCTCTCCCTGGGATCCGACCTCCAAAGCCGGAACCTCAGCTCCTAGCCTCACCGGTCCCGGCAGGTGAGCAGACAAGCCTCTCGGGCTGGTGAGTGCTGGTCAGCATGATCCTCTGTGCGGGAATCTCTCCAATTTGCCCTCCGCACCCCTGTTGCTGCGTTCTCCTCCGTGGCTCCGAAGTTTCCCCCTCCACCACCCACAGTCTTCACCCGCAAAGGGGCTTCCTAGTGTGTGGAAACCTTTCCTCCTTCAGAGGTGCAGGTCCCGTCCCTATTCTTTTGTCTCTGTTTAGTCTTTTCTTTTTTGCCCTACCCAAGTACATGGGGATTTTCTTGCCTTTTGGGGAGTCTGAGGTCTTCTGCCAGTGTTCAGCAGGTGTTCTGTAGGAGTTGTTCCACATGTACATGTATTTTTGATGTATTTGTGGGGAGGAAGGTGATCTCCACGTCTTACTCCTCTGCCATCTTGAAGGTCTCTCTGTGCCTTCCTCTCAATATTCTGTGAACCTAAAACTGCTCTAAAGAAATGTCTTTTTAAAAAACTAATCAGTCATACCACATAGAAATCAAAATGATAATAACTTTAGAGTTAACAGCTATAGAAACTTTTGACTAAATTTACTTATAAAGCTGAATAGCATTATAAAAAAGAATGATATTTATTGTGCCCCCAACTTTTATGATGATGTCTAAATTCAAAATGACTTTATTTTTGCTAATAATCACAAATTTATGAAGCTTTATTAATGTAGGTAGGTAGATTCATTTATTCATGGAAATTTTAAGGTGAAAAATCTTAGGTGATGTAATGCATTTCAGGCTCTGGAAAGCTGCATCTGCAAATAAAACCATTAATCAAGTTGTCCTTGAAAATGGCAAGTTTTACACCTATAGCAGGATATTTACTCTATTAATCAGTCAAATGTGATCTTTCTTTAAACTATCAAAATATGTTGCAAGAAATACTGTTGCTTGTTTTTGTAAAAATCTGCTTTGTATCATTTTTCTGTTACCTTTTTAGTAAGAATATTTACCATAGCATTTTAAAAGTGAACTTGAGTGACCAAAACACTGGAACAAAAATTTTTTAAAACGTGGGGTTTCTCATTTACATGTTACCTTTGAGGGAGGATCCATTAGACTACAGTCTATCAAAAAAAAAGGGGAAAGAAGGAAGGGAGGGAGGAAGGGCAGAGGGAGAGAGGGAGGAAAATGTGATAATCCCAGGAAATAACCTCCATGTGGTAATCTTCATGTCACAGAGTACAAGGAAAGCCAGACCAGATATGACCTAAAGACTCCCATCATACCTTCTGTCTGTGGGAAAATTCACTCATCAATTTCTTAATTTAGAGAATATCTCAATAACTGTTATTAAAATAAAAATATTAACCTAGGAATTCACAAAGAGAAAAATAAATCACAAATAATTCTAGAGTTGTCTCATAGACAGCAGAGCTTTTCCAATTTCATCAGCACATTTAATCTTTTTATGCCAATCACTACTCCTCCCCCACTAATGCTAAAAGTACTCAGGAAAGAATCGAAAGAATGAAGAATGAAAAGAGGGAGAAAGTAGGAGGGAGTTAAATGGAGAAGGTAGAGGGAGAATTTTAGGAGAGGAAAGTAGAAAAGAAGGAAGGAAAGAAAGAAAGAAGGTAGAGAGGACAGGAAGGAGGAAGGGAGAGAGGAAGGTAATGACCCCCCAAGAAGGAAGGAATGGACATCAATTTGGCTTACTCTTTATAACTCAGAATTTAACTAAACACTTGATGGATTGTAAGGAAGGGAGGAAGGAAGGAAAGAGGGAAATACTAGAAAATCTCTTTATCTTGCAAGTTGTGTCTTATGGAGAATTTGAAATGTAGCTAAAACTTTATAAAGTATTTGAGAGGTCTTAGATTAAAACTAAAATAAAGCAGCAGCACCAAGGAGTTTTAAGGATTATAAATCAGAATTTTAAATCAATAGAAATTGCTGGTGGGAACCTATCTGCTGCTCTAGAAAGTTATTACAGCTCTGTGTCATCTTGTCTCATGAAATACCTTGGAGGATGGAGTCTGAATAAAGTATTGTGATTGGGTTTTTATAAAATATGCTTAACGGTAAATTTTTTTTTAACGGTAAATTTTAAAGCAGTAAAATTTTACTTTATTCTAGAGCTCTTAGAAAAATCTTTTTTCCCACAGCCAGTATGCAATCAGCCAGTAAAAATGCAAACATGTACACAATTATTGATGGTTCATTTCCTACCCTTCTCCCTGGCATGCACACCACTCAAACATACTAACAGAGGTCAAATTCTTTGCAGTTACCCCAACCCAATGAGCTCATCCTGCAAAATAGCTCTCTCTTCCCAACCCAATAGCATAGACACTTAGAATTTAACTTCAGTAACTTAGTAAAAGAGAAATTACCCTAAATGTTTGAGAGATAAGACATTCTTATTGACTACATTTTCCAAATAACTTAGTAGTAACTCAGAAAGTCCTATTTTAATCCAACTCTGTAACTGAGAATCTTCCAAATGTGACACAATATCATGGAAGCACATTGCAAGACATTGCTGTAGAAGTGAAGAGTGTTAGAAAGTTTTATGAATCCTACTTAGGACACATTTGCTTTTATTCCCATCCCCATTAGTTCTTTCCATTGTTTGCCGCTTCGTGGAATTGAGTCTGCAGGTAACTGAATCTTTATTTTATGAGCAGAAAGAAAGTACTCTGCAGAAAGGGATTTGCAGAGTACGAAAAAGGGGGGCTATAACTGTATTTGTTTGTGATTATTGAGAAGTGAATTGCTCCTTAATGATTTATCAGATCTTATAATATATCATTATGCAATATATCCCTCTTTTTACAGATGAGGAAACGGAGGAACAAAGAGGTATTTACTGCTAATGGATAGCAGTGGGCTTTTCTTCCTGTTCTTTCTACCAGTTCAAAAAGTAAGGGCTTTACATATACACACTACTATCTATAAAATAGATAACTAATAAGAACCTGCTGTATAGCACAGGGAACTGCACTCAATGCTCTGTAATGGCCTATATGGGAAAAGAACCTTTAAAAAGAGTGGATGTACGTATATGTAGAACTGATTCAATTTGCTGTACACCTGGAACTAACACAAAATTGTAAATCAACTATACTCCAATAAAATTTTTTAGAAAAAGGAAAGGCATTAGCCACTATTGAAATCAAAGACATAGCCTTTTTAAAAGTTTTTTAATAATAATATTAATACTTAATATTTTTGATTTTTATTATTTGTTTAAAATAGAGTTATTTTGGGTTCCTGGATTCAAATTGTGTGTGGGTGGGGGGAGGGTTTCCACCAGCACCAGCAAGCAATGCTCTCTAGGTATCCTCCAACTAGGTGTCCTACAATTCAACTCAATTCAACCCAATTCTGACACTATCTTCCCAGAGATAATGTCAGATCTCACAATTTAAGGGTTCAATCCTATAAGATTGCATGTCCCACTCAGATGCCAATTGCAAGCCCAGATTATTGCCTGTGCTTCTGACTGGCTACAGATTGGAGGTTCCCACTACATTCTCCTTGTTCTTCAGACACCAGTTGCCAAGTCCAGGTTACTCGTACTTCTGACCGACTGGATATAAACCAGGGGTTCCCATGAACTCTCCTTAGGTTTGACTAATTTCCTAGAGCAGCTCACAGAACTCAGAGAAACCTACTAAATTTGCTTACTACATTACTGGTTTATTATAATGGGGTATAACTCAAGAACAGCCAGATGGAAAAGATGCATAGAGCAAATTATGCTGAATGGGGCATGGAGCTTCTATGCCCTGTTCAGGTGCACCACTTTCCCAGGACCTCTGTGTGATCACCAGCCCAGAAGCTAACCAAACTCCCAGCCCACCACACTCCCCAATCTTCTGGGGTTTTTATGGAGGCAGAATTGATTAAATCACTGGACACTGGCTGCAACCTTAGCCTCTCCCCTTCTGGGAAGTTGTGGGGTGGGACTGAAAGTTCCACTCCTCTAATTATGAGGTTGGTTCTCATGGCAACCAGCCCCATCCTTAGGTAGGGTCCAAAAGTGACCTCATTAACATAACAAACTATGTTGCTCTCTTCACTTAGGAAATTTTAAGGGTTTGAGTAGCTCTGTGCCAGAAATGGGGGCAAAGACCAAATACATATTTCTTATTGTAAATGACAATATCACAATAGTCAATATTATATCTTCTTTTCAATAAGCACACCATAAGCAATTAAAGAATTCAGAAGCAAAGTTTTTTTTTCTTGTAAGTTTCAATAGTATATAATTGATTGCAGGTGTACAACTGACACACATTCATACTAGCTATTTAATTTGATCCATTAAATACTGTGGTAAAGTAGGCAGGATACTATTATTACTTTTATTTTACAGATAATGAAACTAAGCGTTTCTGTTAATTTCCTAAAGTCTCAGAATAATTAGGTTGTGAAACTGAGACATAAAACCAATCCTTCTGACTCCACATTCATTGCTCATGACAATCAACCTGATTCCCTTTTATTTAATGGGAAACTAATTTCCATGAGAATGCACATGGAAACATTTATAAAGTATTTTAAGTGTTTCAGAAAAAATGTAGAGTATAGACGTTTCCTTATGAAGATTTTATACACACTTTATTTCAGCTTTACAGGTTTAAGAGACTAAATTTTCTCCAAACAGTTGCAGATCCTATCAATTTATTGGAAAAGATAAATGTCTACCGAGGCAAAAAAAATAATAACATTCAACATTTATTCTTTTCAAAGTATTTGATTTACTGCTTGCCAATCCTTGTAAATAAACAGTTCCTTTGAGGTAAGTGAGGTTTTATGATAGAAACGCACACTATGTTGTCTGAGGTGAAAGAGTCAGAGTTCAACGCAAAAGGAAAGTAACAACTTTCATTCTATAAACTTGCAGTTAGAGATATAAAGCAAATGATAATCAGTCCGAAGCTGTCAAATTCTGTAATTCCTACTGAAAAGATGCAACACCTGGCGTTAGAAATCTGGTGTAGCTTCAAAGAGAAAGAATATAATAGTATAAACTCCACCTGGATTCATGCTCCAGTGGAATCCATCTCAGACTAACTCTGAGCACTTCATCCAGACCCAGAATTCCTTGAATTAGTAGGAAAGCGGCCAAGATGGCAGAGTACAAGGACCTGAGCTCACCTCCTCTCATGAGCACACCAAAACCACAACTATCTGCAGAACAACCGTTGAAGGAAAAAAAGAAAAAAAACCCAGAACCTACCAGAAAAGATCTTCTACAACTAAAGACAAAGAAAGGACCACGAGACGGGTGGGCGGGGCGCACTCGCCATAAAATTAAATCCCATACACCTGCGGTAGGCGACCCACAAACTGGAGAATAATTATATTGCAGAGGTTCTCCCACAGGAGTGAGAGTTCCAAGCCCCACATTAGGCTCCCCAGCCTGGGGTTCCAGCACCTGGAAGACACATCTCAAGAGCATTTAGCTTTGAAGGCCAACGGGGCTTAATTGCAGGAGCCCCACAGGACTGGGGGAAATAGAGGCTTTACTCTGTGCTCCGGACGCGCAGACTCAGCGGCCATGACTCACGGGCCCAGCCGCTCCGCGGCATGTGGGATCCTCCCGGGCCGGAACACGACCCCGCGTCCCCTGCATCGGCAGGCGGACCCTCAACCACTGCGCCACCAGGGAAGCCCCGAGGCTTTACTCTTAAAGTTGCACACAGAATCTCACGCGCGCCAGGCCAAAGGCAAAAGCAGTGATTTGGTAGGAGCCTGGGCCAGACCTACCTGCTGGTTTCAGAGAGTCTCCTGGGGACGCAGGAAGGCGACGGGGAAGGCGGGCGGTGGGGCACAGGTAGCAGCTGCAGCTGGTGAGGAACTTATATACTGGTGGCTGACGTATTGGGGAATAGCCCCGTGAACTCTCCTGGCCGCTGACCTATTGCCTCCTGAGCGTCAAGACCTGGTCCCGCCCAACAGCCTATAGGCTCCAACGCTGCGGCGCCTCAGGCCAAACAGCTAACTGGACGGGACATAGCCCCTCCCATCAGCCGACAGGCTGTCTATAGCCTAGAGAGCCCGGCAGTCACCTCGGACACGCCCCTAGACATGGCCCAGCCCACCAGACAGCCAAGACCCAGCTCCACCCACCAGTGGAAGGGCACCGGCCCCTCCCGCCAGGAAGACTGCGCAAGCCTGCAGAGGAGCCTCACATACCAGGGGGCAGACGCCAGAGCCTAGCTGGGACTAGCTGGGCCCGGGCCCTGCCCACTAGCAGGCCAATGCCACTGTCAGGACACGCCGGACCTTATACCCAAAGGTATAAAGAATCAACCCACCGATCTGAAACAAACTCCGGGATCCCTGGGCCCCGAACAGACTCCAGGACCCCGTCCCGCCTGCCTGTAGTCCAACACTCATCCCAGGATCTGGCTTCTCCTGCCAGTGGGTGGGCAACACAGTCTTCAGGACACTGACTCCGCCCACCAGTGAGTAAGCTCCAGCCCCTGGGCCCCGGGGATTCTGCAACCAGCCACCTCATGACCAAGTCCCGCTAAACATCAGCCAGCAGCATCGCACAAGGCAGGGCCTGGCAACCCAGCAGACTAGGGGCCAACCAAGCCTACCAGACCGCCCACATAGTCAGCCCAGCCCACCGCGACAGAAGGAGCCATGCAGCCCTCTCAGGGGGAACCCCTAGAGCATAGAGCTTGGGTGACGAGAGGGGAGTGCGCTGCTGGGACGCGTAGGAGCCGCATAAGGAGTGCCACTTTTCCAAGTTCCAGAAATGTAACTAACCTACCACAGACATAAAAATACAAATCGCAACTTAGACAAAATGAGGCGGCGCGAGAATATGTTTCAGACAAAGGAACAAGGTAAAGCCCCAGAAGAACTAAGTGGAGATAGGCAATCCACCTGAGAAAGTGATGATGGGAAAGATGATCAAAGAACGCAGGAGGAGAATGGATGCACAGAGCGAGAGGTGAGAAATCTTTAACAGATCCAGAATTCCTCTTCATCTGGTTTGTCTTAGTGTTAGTCTTGATAACTTTTATTATTTTAACATCACTTGTCTCAATATTAACAGAGACTACTCTTTAACGGAACTCTAATTCCTATCTCCTACCTCTGGTATTCATTCTTGCTTAAAATTTCAAATATGACTCCAGGCGGTCACTTCTACCTGCCTCCTGTTGCTAATTTTATACATCACAGAACGACCAGTGATTTGTGTTTTGTCACCTGTGAATTTTCAAGTCATCTGAGTATTGGAATTTTATATTTTACTTATCTTGTCTATTATGCATTATGTATAAGGAAAAAACTATGGGACTTTTATAAGGCATTTGTCTTAATCCATTTGGGCTACCATCACAAAATACCATAGACTAAGTAGTTTACAACAGAAATTCATTTCTCACAGTTCTGGAGGCTGGGAAGTCCAAGATCAAGGTGCCAGTAGATTCAGTGTCTGGCAAGAACCTGTTTCCCGGTACAGCCTTTGCTGTATCCTCACGTGGCAGAAGGAGCAAGGGAGCTCTCTGGGATCGCTTTTACTTCATCCCATTTATGACCTAATCACCTCCCAAAGGACCCATTTCCGACTTCCATCACACTGGGAATTAGATTTCAACATTTGAATTTCGGGGAGACAAAAACATTCAGTCTACAGCAGTCTTCTAAAGAATTATTCATGAAAACACAAACTGTGAGTCAACCTTTTGATTTATTTCATTTGAGAAGCACAGATTCTAGAGCCAGAATGACTGTGTTCAAATCCCATTTCCACCACGTACTAGCCGTGTTACCTTGTGCTTCATGTGTAAAATGGGGATAAAACAATAGTGTCTAATATAGAATTCTTTGTAAGCTTTGAATCAGTTAACATTTGTAAGTTACTTAGAGATGTAAATTTTATATAGCTGTTTATTAAGGAAAATTTTCTCCCGAAACTGGGGACTGATAAAAATCACCAATACTTCAAGAGTTACCCCAATCACACCAGTCTGATGAACTCTGTTAAACAGTTTGGTTAAAATAATAATTGGAAGAATGCTCGGAATATAAAAATAGGCTCCATGAGAAACTGCATTATATGAGTATTCTTCTGACTGTCATAACTTAGAAAGCAGGTATCAAAGATGCATCATAAACTGAGGTTTGTTCTCTTTCTCTTTGTAAACAGAATAGTAACTAAAGGGATCTTCAGAACTTACTAAGAATGAAATTTATGTCTGTTGTTGAAGGAATAAGAATGGACATTTTCTGTAGATAAAGACTTCATGTTTAAATTTGCATTAATTACCTCTTTTCACCTAAGAATCAAGGCTGTCTTTTCAAAAGCTCTTTGAATATTTTATCTTTGAGTTAGTGTAGTATTTCAATTTACAAGGGGTTAAAACTTTCAAAATTGAAAACATTTTAGGAGTAGTTCTAATGTTAACAGATATATAACCTTATCAAAATATCAAATTATTCAATATGTAGATTAAATTGTGTGCTCAGAGTAACAGCATATAAATCTGGAGTGTATTGTTCTCTGTTTCATGATACTCTTCACTACGTATGCCTACCACACACAGTGGACGTAAGTAGATTGGGACAAATAGAAACAAAAGAGAACATACAGATGTTGAATACCATTTTGAGAATTTGGTAGGATTCAGGAACAAAGAATACAATTTAATTCCCTCTCAGAAAGAAGACATAGAATTTATTTGATATAAAATCCTCAATTAGCACTTTCTTTCCTTAAGTTTCTTGAAAATTCTGCTCCATTCTTTCATTGCTTTGAACGTTAGTTTTGAGAAGATAAGGTCAGGGTAATTCTCCTGCCCTTTAAATTAATTGGTCTTTTAGTTCGAAAACGCTAAGGATTATTTTTCTTTATTTTTAAAGTCTAATGGTATCACTAGGGTATACCTTCTGGTTGATTGTTCTGAATCAATTTTTCCAGGTAACTGGTGAGGCCAATCTAAAAAGATTCAGGTCTTTTATCTCCAGAAAGTTTTCCTGGATTAACAAATAGTTTTAAATATTAATTCTATTTCATTGTTTTGTATTTTTAATTCAGGAATTCTATTTACACGAATCATTGGATCTTATTGCCTTCTTCCATTTCAACCACTTCCTCTCTGACACTTTTCACTCTGTTCTTTGTGTTATGTTAATTCTCTCCATATTTTCCTTCTTTTCTTCAGGGTCCCTTATTGTTACTTGAATGGATTCTACACTGAGCACTTTGTAATTACCTTGTGTTTAGTCGTTATTTCTGATAGAATGTTTTTCCTTTGTTCAAACAACTCTCATTGCCTTTCTCCCTGTTCTTGGTTTTTTTATGATTTTAGTTTTTGAATTAGTGATTTAAGATATCTTTCCTATCCCCAGATTTCTATATGAGGATATTTAATTCAATGGTGCATTATATTTTTCCTCTGTTTCATGATTGCTTTTGGGGGAAATTTTTCATCAGTTGAAATATTGTGATTCACACTTTTGGTTTCTTCTTCTTTTGAATCAAATTGATTTAATTTTCCCTATGTCTAGGCCTTTGTAGGACACAGTCCCACATTCAAGAGAACTCTCTTCACTCAGTTAAATAAAATTCAGTTTCTTGAATAAATGATGGTAGTGGCAGTGGTTATAGGAGGGGAAAGAGTTGGCATGTCATGTTACTCATTTATTTCTGCAAGATCCTTAATGATTCCCATATTTCCTTCTTTACTTTCACAGTCATATCTCCTCTCTATTTTTATGATTCTCCCCCCAAAACAATGTTTTTCAAGGCTGCAACTTCCAGGCCTACTTATTTTCAAGCTCCTTCCCTGTAGCCAGTGATTTAAACTACAAAGATCTAGAACTGCATTAAATACTTGGGCATTTATTCTTAAACTTTCCCTTTTGAGTATAATTTATCTGTGCTTCTTCTGAGAGTTTTCTTTCTTATGCCTGCTTATGATCAAAGCTGATGTTTATTTCTCGATTTATAAGTAATCTGAAGGTTATGGTATTTTCTGCCTCCAAATAATGCTAAAGATGTTTGTCAGATGTAGTTATATTTGTGCTCTTTGTTGATTTTTTTATTTGGGGGCAGGGGAGTAGGTGATGTTTGAGAAGATTTGGAATAAGACGGCCACCACTGTAATCCAGACTCCAACGTCCTACCGTAGAACTAATTTAAGAGAGAAAGGAATTGTTTAATGTTAGATTTTTAAAATACATTCTTTTGCTTCTAGATTCTATTTCCCAAATGTCCCCCCATGTGTTCTCTCCATTCTAGAATTTCCTGCTGAAGTCTAGATGCAAATTACATCTTGACTCTGTCAGTGCAACAGCCTCCTAATGAGTTTATTAGAATCAGCTCTTGCAACCCACACAGCCTCTTCCACACGGCCACCAGCGTTCTGTGCTAAATTATAAATGCAGACATGCTCTGCTTCCAGCTGCTTCCAACTGCTTAGGAGTAAAGAAAAACACTTCCAACTGCTTAGGAGTAAAGAAAAAATAAAATCAGTAATGTGACTTTGACCAAAGCCCAGAGCTCTTTTTCAGTAATTGTATCACTGTGCGATATACTCTGTCAAGTCTGTCTCTAAAATATAAGTTTTCAAGGCATACATAGACTAGAAAAATAGAATTTTACAATATCCTCACCATTATTATTTTCTCTGACATTACAGTACTGTAACTGTATCACATGTTGAGAAAGTGGAAGGCACCTTTTCAACAGGGAGAGAATAAATCAACTTGCCACTACAACCTTCTCCTTTGCCTTTTGATAATTTAGCTCTAATGAAGAGACCTTTTCCTCCCCAGGAGATCATATTGGGTTGAAGATGGGTTCTAAGTTTTCACCTTATAGGTGTTAGGGAACCGTTGACCGAAACCACCTGCCTTGGCCAGGTCTGCTTGCCTGAGTTGTCCTACAGCAGGAGGTCCCGATAAGGAACATGGTGCTTTTCTCTCTCTGACTTACTTCACTCTCTATGACAGACTCTAGGTCCATCCACCTCACTACAGATAACTCAGTTTTGTTCCTTTTCATGGCTGAGTAATACTCCACTGTATATATGTGCCACATCTTCTTTATCCATTCATCTGTTGATGGATGCTTAGGTTGCTTCCATGTCCTGGCTACTACAAACAGTGCTGCAATGAACATTGTGGTAAATGTATCTTTTTGAATTATGGCTTTAATACACATACATGGATTCTAAAAAAAACGGTACTGATGAACCTAGTGGCAGGGCAGGAAGAAAGACACAGATGTAGAGAACAAACTTGTGGTCACAGAGGGGGAAGGGGAAGCTGGGACGAAGTGAGAGAGTGGCATGGACATATATGCACTACCAAATGTAAAATAGATGGCTAGTGGGAAGCAGCCGCATAGCACACGGAGATCAGCTCAGTGCTTTGTGACCACCAGAGGGGTGGGATAGGGAGGGTGGGAGGGAGACGCAAGAGGGAGGGGATATGGGGATATATGTATATGTATAGCCGATTCACTTTGTTGTACGGCAGAAACTAAAACAACATTGTAAAGCCATTATACTCCAATAAGGATGTTTAAGAAAATAAAAGAATTAAGTGTTCAATACTCCAGATGAAAATATTTGTATTTTGAAAATTTACCTTTGTCTCTAGAAGTGTCTTCAACAGTGCCTTTAAACTATAAAAATAATTTGGAATATGCTCCAGTTTGAAGCAAAATGTGAAATATGTTAAGTTCTTTATGACAGTGAGTAATAGCTAATGTAAGCTAATTTATGGTTAGATGTCACGGCTGTGCCAGAGGCAGAGGAGATAATGGCTTGCTATTTTTTAAATTGCAAATATACTAATCAAATTTTTATTATCCATTTAGTCTAATTGTTGATAAAGACAAATTAAATTCATACATGCCAACGGTATGGTTTTATCTTATTACCTTATGTTGTATGCTAATAACCACATATAGCTTACTATTTGGGGTAAAATTCCACTGGTGGAATCAATGGCATTTTTAATTAAAATGCCCAGTCAACCAAAAAAATTAAGTGCTGCATACCTTTCACAGTTAAATATGGTGAACTGTCAATCTTCACTAATTGGAGATGATTTTAAATGGATTAAAATAGTTTCCTTTAGTAATCCATTGAGGTATTTGAATTTTTTTTTTTTTTCCCGGTACGCGGGCCTCTCACTGCTGTGGCCTCTCCCGTTGCGGAGCACAGGCTCCGGACGCACGGGCTCAGCGGCCATGGCTCACGGGCCCAGCCACTCCGCGGCATGTGGGATCCTCCCAGACCGGGGCACGAACCTGTGTCCCCTGCATCGGCAGGCGGACTCTCAACCACTGCACCACCAGGGAAGCCCTGATTTTTTTTTTCAGTGCAGTATCTTCCATTGATTGAGATGATGTGGCAGACAAATAATTTAGTTCCAAATGACACAGTTTAAAAAATATATAAATATTGGCTTATGAAAATTACAGTCTAAACCACCACAAAAATAAGGTGAGAAGAATTAGATATTGTAACTTCAAATAACTCTTCCATCTCAGATCTTGGCCATAGCTTATCTTAATTTTATTTTGTAATTGTAAACGTGTGGTGTTAAGTAGTTTTCAAATTTTCTGGAGACCTAGAAGCAATCTCAAGGGTTACTGTCTGGTTAGTGTGACAGAAAACATCTTATTCACGTTATAGGCAGATTCCACTTTGAAAACATTGTTTAATGAGATGCAATCGGAAATTTCTGGAGACCACTTATATAGGGAGAAAGAATAGTTTGGGGAGGAAAGGAGGGTGCTGGAATGGTTATATTGAGCAAAAAGAATTGCATTCCAAGTAGGTGAGAAACGGGAAGGCCAAGCAGAAAAGCAATGAGGAGGCTGTGATATAATCAGTGTTTGGTGCCCCTCTGTCCCTTCAATTGGGAGGAGTGCTCATAGATGGCAAGGAGACGACATAGCAGCAGAGCAGGTGAAATGCCAAGGGGTTCAGCTGAATAAGGTGCAAGCAACCTGGCATTATTGAGAACACAGCAGCAACCAGATAAGAATCCTTATACCATCCAGAAAACATAAAACAGGACGTTTATTTTACACTTGCTCTGGGATTGGACCATTCACTTGAGCAGTTCATATGTTTCTATGTTTCTTTGTTTATAAGTAGGGATATAAACACCACCTAATTCATATTTATTGTAGAAAAAAACACAACAGATACAATTGCAAAACATTTTGAAAATAGGTGGAAAATCAGTGTCCTTTCCTGGATTTTCTAAGTGATAATAACCAAAAACTTTCCTTCGTCAAATATTTCTATTAAATATTAATGAGCCAACATTTATAGTACATCTAATAGGTTTTATGTTATACTTGGTGTATTCTAAGGCACAGAAGTAGGAAGACATAAAAATGTCCCTCTCTTTCTTTAAGACTTGAAGTGCATGAAGTCCCTTGCACATATTTGTCATTCCATGAATATTTGCTGAATTTCTCCAGTTTTAGTAGGTAAAGATTAAGGAGCACTTATAAGGCATTTTTATTAAGCAGTCAGGGCAAAATCATGTATTTCAGACTGAAAGCAAGGAAGCACTTCATTGATTTTACAATGTAGAAGGTACAGTAAAACAAAAGAAAGATTCACAGAATGTTTCTCCTATACTCCAAGGAACCACGTGCTAACCAGGGTAAAGCACAACCTTCAAAAGGAGTTTTGTTTCTGGACAGGTAGACAGAAAAATCGAACTTGATTTTCAACAGCAAAAAGAATTGCAAAATCCAAAATGAGCTTGTGGAAAATTTAACTCCACCTTCAAGAAGAAAATATTTCCTATAAGAAATATTTCAGTGGTAATTAGAATCCAACTTTGCATGATTAAACAAATAAAATTAAATAGATTTTCCTTTGAAAATTAAATATGCTTTATCGTTTGGGAGTTATAATTCTACACTTCATCACTTAACTTGATAAATTGCCAATTAAAAAGTAATAACATAATAGGTCATAATTAAAGCCCCACAAGGTGATTTTTCGTATTATTATCACAGTACTGAGCACATTCTGTTACACTGAGCTAATTAACTATAAACTACCTAAAGGGCTATTCTAAAGATCAAACTTCCTGCAATGGTTCACTGTTTCGTTGTCGTGGCATGGGTGTATTGCTCTGTGCCAGGGCTGAGGGCACACACCGTGTGTCAAAGAGCCAGTTGTATAGTAAGTTGCATAAGTGATTGGGGTATGGTCTTTTCCCAAATGGAGGCTGACAACATAACTGTGTGGGCTGAGATGCAGACAATGAATGGAGTGGTGAGAGTGGGTAAGCGTTGTTTGACCAGAATATGCCACAGCTAAAGCTAGAGAAAAAAGCAGCCAAGAAAATCTGGATCTGGGATTTAATAATCTAGGATGGTTTAGATAGCCTCAAGTCAGCTACTGATGAAGCAATCTGTGAACTGCTTTAAATCAGAGCTAGACTGTCAGGACCCAGTGGCCATGTCCTACACTGTAGCTGGGAGCTTGGACGTGTGGCAAGAAGGTGTAATTCTCCACAGGGGACAGGTGCATTCTTCTAACCTTTGGCATCTTATTTGTTCATCAGAAGCCCTGACAGCCCCAAGGACTACGGCCAGGCCTTGAAAGACCTTGAAAGCTGGATATCTCACCAGGGAATTGAATCTTCCCTTCTCATATCCCCTCACACTCCAACTCCATCCAGGTTTCCCCATATGTCATCAAAGCAGGTTGACCACCCTATTATGGGTGGGCCTCATCCAAACAATCCAATCCAATCAACTGTAGACCTGAATAGAACAACAACAACAAATGAGCCAAGTAAGGGGGAGCTCCTCTCGCCTGATTGCCTTGAGCCTGTGGTAGTAGCTTTTCCTGCCTTTGGATGTAAACTGAAACATCAGCTCTTCTTGGGTCTGGAACTCGTTGTCTTTCAGACTAGAATTGACACCATCTGCTTAGTCAAGAGAACGTGACCACCGACTGACCCTCAAGCTGAACTCTGGCCACTGGAGGCACCTCGCCCCCTCCTGTCCTTGGAATGGCTGAGAGGATGGTATTTGGATGGATGGAATTTCAAGTTCAGTCTATCACTGATAAGCCTTGTGGCATTGGGTAAGTTTTTTGTTTGTTTTTTAAATTGAAATATAGTTGATTTACAGTGTTGTGTTAATTTCTGCTGTACAGCGAAGTGATTCAATTATACATATATATAGTTAATCACCTCAGGTCTTCATTTTCTTCACTTGAAAAAGTGTGATGGTACTGACGCTGTTGCAATAATTCTTGCTCCACACACCACACTGGGTTTTCACAGAAATTAAATGAAATGATGAGAGTGAGATTGAATCAACCAATCATAGGCACCCTTAAAAGTTCAGCTCAACTGCTATTTTCCATGATAAAACCTTCTCTGATCCCTTTGCTTCCTTTTCCTGTCTCCCACATATGCTCTCACTTTTCTGATTACTGAGGTCTTTTTGTGGTTTTTTTTTTTTTGCGGTACACGGGCCTCTCACTGTTGTGGCCTCTCCCGTTGCGGAGCACAGGCTCCGGACGCGCAGGCTCAGCGGCCATGGCTCACGGGCGCAGCCGCTCGGCGGCACGTGGGATCCTCCCGGACCGGGGCACGAACCCGCGTCCCCTGCATCGGCAGGCGGACTCTCAACCACTGCGCCACCAGGGAAACCGAGGTACAACTTTTTTTTTTGCGGTACGCGGGCCTCTCACTGTTGTGGCCTCTGCCGTTGCGGAGCACAGGCTCCGGACGCACAGGCTCCTCGGCCATGGCTCACGGGCCCAGCCGCTCCGCGGCATGTGGGATCTTCCCGGACCGGGGCACGAACCCGTGTCCCCTGCCTCAGCAGGCAGACTCTCAACCACTGCGCCACCAGGGAAACCCGTGAGTTTTTTTTAATCCCTACTTTTCTCATGGCAACTTTATTCCTTCCTGTTAGAATAATTATACATTTCTGAAGATAGAATTAATGTCTGTCATCCTTTTGCAGTGTAAAATATTTATAAAAAATTTCTTACGTGTAATAAGTGTTCACAAAGACTAATTGGGGGATTAAGCAAACCTGATTCCCAATGAATTTAACAAATAATCAATTCATTGATTTATTAGAAATCTGTTTCTTAATAATAACCTATTTATAAAATTTTATTTTGATGAGATGATTTCCACATTTCTTCTCAAAAAAGTGTACGCTTGGATAATGTACATTTTGGGGTTATACGGTGTCATCAATGAAAAGAGGAAAACTATCGCCGCAGGCTAGTTTGCTTTTTGAAGGAATCCTTGGAACTTTGCATAATGCTGGGGCTAGGGAAATGATCCCTCAAAAGATTGAAATGGCGTGTCTCTCTAAGGGAGTTGAAGCAGTGGGAGGAATTTTAATTTTTTAAAAGAAACTAAAGTAATGAGACATTTCTTGCTCTCATGAATCTGTTGGACCCTGGAGTTGCAAATTCACAAGTGCTGTTTATGGAGTTCAAAACTGTAAGCAAAGGATTGTGGATGCGTCCATTGAGCTGATGTAGGGGATTCCCTATAAGCACAGCTGGAGAAGTTTCGCTCTGCAGCACAGCTTTGGCATCCAAGATGGTCATCCATCCAGGTGGACACCTATCCCACTTGGCCCAACCACAGAGGGCATAGAACAGCCTGTGGGGACAATGAATTCCTGAAAAACTAGAGCTGTGGTTCTGATTTTACTGCACATTAGCATCACCTGGAGGTACTTAAAAACTCCCGATGCCCTTGGGAGCCCCGCATACCAATGAGATCAGAATGGTTGGGCACAGCAGTCAGGTGATTCCAATGGCCAGCAAAGCCTTGGGAACCATTCGTTGCCTTAGACGGTCCCTCTGTTTCTGAGCCTCCTTCCAGTGTGTTAAGACTTTGGTTTTTTCCTCCAGTTACTTTGTGGACATAGACCTTGTTTCAGCTTCTGGAATAACTTTCTCTATAACACCTCCTCCCAACTCTATTTCTTAGCACCTGTTTTCCCTGGTAACTGATGAGCCAACCTGACGTCAATTCCCCGGTAAATGGTAGCCTCCTTCTCCCGTGAGGAGTGAAGATTGCTGCTTTGTCCTGCCTGCCTGCCTGCCATCAGCTCTACAAGGTGGGGTGTTGCTCCAGGACGTTTTGCTGCGGACCTGTAAGATCCCCTATCCAATAAACCGTTGACGTCTCGTAAAAAAAAAAGTAATTTCAGACCCTGCTTCTTCTTAGGCCTCCTGCCCTGTCTGGGCTTGCATTAATTAACTAATTAAAACTCAGTCATATGGAGACATTTTCTGAAACGTAGGACCTGAAGGATGATTATATTTACTGAAGTAGGAAGTTTAACTTTTGGCCAAGGAACATCTGGTCCTCCATTAAGTTTTCACCAATGCAATGGAGTATTTTCTTAGAACAGTGGTTCCTAAACCTGTCTGTGCTTTGGAATCACCTGGAGGGTTTAAAAAACTACTGAGGCCAGTGCTCTGTCCCCAGGCATTGTGATTTAGTTGGTCTAGGTTGTGGCCTGGACTTTGGAATTTTATAAATATCCTCAGGTAATTTTAATGTGCAGACAAGTTGAGACCACTGACTTAGGAGTAATGACCCAATTTTTCATTTTAGTTGCAAAAATGCACTATAATATAAAAATTTTTATGATGTTGCAAACAATGAAAAAATGTAATAGCGACAAAAATGGAGTTCTGTTACTCTATATGATTTATATTTAAGTCTTTTTTTTAATTGAAGTATGGTTGACTTACAACATTATATTAGGTTCAGGTGTACAATATAGTAATTTGATATTTTTATAGAATATACTCCATACAAAGTTATTATAGAATATTGACTATATTCCCTGTGCTATACATTATACCCTTGTAACTTATTTTATACCTAGTAGGTATATGTCTTTATTGTGTCTTTAAATAGGACTGTGTGTTTTGGGGGGTGTGGGGATGTGTATTTTCCTTTTCCATTTTGTGCATCTGGCTTTTTTACATATCTGGGTTTGTCTTTTGTCTTTGCTGTATTTATCTTTCCCGTTCTTTTTTGTGTTCTTCTGTTTCTCAATTCTCTCCTTTATTTTTCAGGTCTCACATTTGTGAAACTTTCCTCTTTAATTTTCGATGATATAGAACTTAACATTCTTTTATTATTGGTTTTTATAAACCTTAAGTGTTTAAAAAAATCATTTTAAGGTTAAAAAATCCAAGGCACTGGGGACTCTTGGTTTCCACTCTGACATGTAAAGAGCTTGGGGGTTGTCACTCTTGTCCTTATGACAAAGAAAAGCTGAAAACTTGAAGATCAGTAATTCTTCTTAGACTAGTTAGAGAACTGAGCCCACCGTGTGTATTAGTCTGTTAGGATTGTTGTAAGAAAGTAGCACAAATTTAGTGGCTGAAACAATAGAAATTTATTGATTCACAATTCTGAAGGCTAGAAATCTAAGACCAAGGTGTTGGCAGGATTGGTTCCTTCTGAGGGCTGTGAGGAAGCATCTATTCCATGCCTCCCCCCAGTGACTGGTGGTTGCTGGCAATATTAGAATTGTTCAGCACGTAGAAGTATCACCCGACTTCAACTCCACGTGGCATTCTCCCAGTATGCTTGTCTGCCTTAGTCTGTTTATACTGCTGTAACAAAGTGCCACGAAGTCAGTGGTCTCGACTTGTCTGCACGTTAGAATTACCTGAGGATATTTTTAAGATCCCAAAGTCCAGGCCACAGCCTAGACCAACTAAATCACAACGCCTGGGGACAGAGCACTGGCCTCAGTAGTTTTTTAAACCCTCCAGGTGATTCCAAAGCACAGACAAGTTTAGGAACCACTGTTCTAAGGTTTATAGGTTGTTTATGTGCCGCCTGTAGAACACAGAAATTTATTTCTCACGGTTCCGTAGGCTGGAAGTCCAAGGTCAGGGTGTCAGCCTGGTCGGGTTTGGATGAAGACCTCTCCTAGGTTGCAGATTGCTGACTTCTCACTGTGTCCTCACATGGTGGGAGGGGCAAGGTAGCTCTGTGGGGTCTCTTATAAAGGCAGTAATCCCAATCATGAGGGCAATGACCTCCCAGTGACCTCCACCTGCTAATACCATCACCTTGGAGGTTAAGATTTCAACACATAAATTTTAGGGGGACACAAACTTTCAGACCATAGCAATGTCTGTGCCCAAATTTCCTCTTTTTTTAATGAGGACTTGGGATATGGCAAAAAGTCCCTGCTCCCATAATTTTACTTTGTAGTTGAGGAGACAGATAATAAACAAAGCAGTACAGTGATGTGCTAGGTGGCAGTAAGTAAATCCAGGTAAGTAGGGCAGAGAATAACATGGGGGAAGACCGCTGCTATACACAGGGTGGCCAGGGAGGCCTTCCTCTTAAACGTGACAGATTCTTGTGGGAATTGAGAGAGCAAGCCATGTGGGTATCTGGGGGGAGAGATTTCCAAGGAAAAGAAATTGCAGGTGGAAAGGTCCTCCGGTGTGCACGTGCCTGGTGTATTAGAGAAACAGCAAGATGGCCAGTGTGTGTATAGAGGAGAATGAATGGGGATGGACTGAGTGGCATTCATGAGGACAGTGTGGGGAGGCGATATAGGACCATTTGTCAGAGTTTTGCATTTGATCCTGAGGGGGAAGTGACATGATATGACATGTTTTAAAGATTTTCTCTAACATGGGGAAAATAGATTTTTAGAAATAGCAAAGCCAAAAAATCTTGCTGGTAAAATCTCACTTATGTAATTTCATTTAAGTTTCAATAAGTTAAGTTATTAATAAGTTAATTAATAAGTTAAGTTTCAATAAGAGCTTAAAATACACTTGACAGACCTTGATTTTCATCCTGCAGAGTAAATAAAACAATAAAATTTCATTTTAGAACCAATCAATTTTAATTTCCCTATCTCCTTTACATAACACCGCATTTGAAATAACTTTCTTTTCTACCATATGTGGTGCGTCCACATTGCCGTGTATATTCAAGTGTGCAGATATTGTTTCCAGCAGGATTTAAAGTTGCTCTTACTGGTGAAACTAACATAAAAGTGGACTTTAACATATGTATGTTGACTCAACAGAGTACGAGTTAATGTTGCAAGAAGAAAAGTAGCCGATGAAACAGGTTATTGTTTTTGCTTCTATGACCACATTAGTCATTTTTTATTAAACTAAAATTTTAAGCCTTTATTACACTGATATCAGTTACTAACATACATCTGTATACATTTTTATGGAAATAACAATACCAATTAATTAGCGCTGGTTATTATCTCTGTGGCTACTAGCAAGTCAAATAGTCTTCCTAAACCTTTGGTTCCTCACCTACAAATAGGAAACTAATAATTACTATACAAGTTTCTTAATGAATTAAAAATCATGTATGTTTGGCACAAGCTTAGCACACAAATGCAATGATTTGTAACTCTTATTAACAGGTGGTTAATATAGGAATTGGTAACCACTGTTGATTAATTTTAGCATTTTCAATTTCCAAGACCATACTTAAAATTTGCCTTGTTTATAAAAGAAAAACAATTTCAAATAAATTCTCAGGATCTACTTGGGTTAAAACATAATTTTTCTTTGTGATGAACTACAGAGTCTGAACTGGATTCACTAATTTACAAATAACATTTTCTAGGTTTACAAGCATAAATTATTCCAAGTCCTTTTATTTAGACATTTTTTTGCATGGAGATCACAGATTTTGAGAAATGTTTCTGAGAGGTAGTATTTTAGATTCTATGGTTTCTTAGTCGTACCGTTAGTAAATGGTTTTCTTTGTCTGCTGTTTATCCTACATTGGACTTCTGTGGGCAGCAATCATGCCTTCTGTATTTTATGGATTCAGTAACTGCACCCTTCAGTGTGCTTTTTTTTTTTTTTTTTTTTTGCGGTACGCGGGCCTCTCACTGTTGTGGCCTCTCCCGTTGCGGAGCACAGGCTCTGGACGCGCAGGCTCAACAGCCATGGCTCACAGGCCCAGCCGCTCCACGGCATGTGGGATCTTCCGGGACCGGGGCACGAACCCATGTCCCCTGAATCGGCAGGCGGCCTCTCAACAACTGCGCCACCAGGGAAGCCCTTCAGTGTGCTTTTGATTAAGAATTAGAGAATCAGAGCAGGAAGAGAATATCTGATGTTCTACCCCCATGCCGTCCCCCCTAAACATCTCTTGAAAGACTTTCAAATCTTTTGGTATAATGCACCGCTACATTGAAGGGATTCCCTCTATTCCTCAAACCTTGGTAACTAGATGACCTCTCAAAGATTGCAGTTATCTAATTTGTAGTTTTTATTTGATAATGAGTTTATTTATACAATTTTCTTCTACTTGAAGTCTCTTATATTTAATTAAATCTGCTTTTCTATAATTTTTACTGACTAATTCTCCCTTACATTTAATTTAGTCCAATTTTGGTCCAATTATATACATAGTCTTTTCCAAACTAAACATCTCCATTTTCTTCAGTGGTTACCATGGTAAGACCAGTAAAAATAATGAAGAATATTTAAAGACGTCAGTCACAAAAATTAACTCAAAATGGATTAAGGACTTAAATGTAAGACCTGAAACCATAAATCTCCTAAAAGAAAACAGAAAAAGCTCTTTGACATTGATCTTGGCAATGATTTTTTGGATATGACACCAAAATCACAAGCAACAAAATCAAAAATCAGTAAGTGGGACTATATCAAAATAAAAGTCTTCTGCACAGCAAAAGAAATAACCAACAGAATGAAGAAGCAACCTAAGGACAAGGAGAAAATATTTACAGATGATATATCTGGTATAAGGTTAATAACCTAAATATATGATGAATGCATATAACTAAATAGCAAAAGCAAAATGAAACAAAGCAAATAATCCAATTAAAAATGGGCAAAGGAATAGACATTTTTATGAAGGTATACAAGTGGCCAACAGGCACGTAAAATGGTGCTCAACATCACTAATCATCAGGGAAATGTAAATCAAAACCACAGGGATATCACCTCACACCTGATAGAATTATCAAAAAGATGAGAGGTAGCACATACTGGCAAGGATGTGGAGAAAAGGGAACCCTTGTGCACTGTTGGTGGGAGGGTAAATTGGTGCAGCCACTATGTAAAACAGCATGGAGATTCCTCAAGAGATTATGAAATAGAACTACTGTATGATCCAGCAATCCCACTTCTAGTTATATATGCAAAGGAAACGAAATTACCATCTTGAAGAGATACATCTGTTCTGTTTCAGTGAACTAAATTCTTGTTTTCTAGTGTAATTTGAGCAGGAAAAAAAAAAGCCTACCTGCTTCCACACATTTATCCTATTTTCAGGCTCATCCAGCTCCTAAAATTCTCAATCTCGATCATTTCTTTAGTTTCCATCATTTCAGCCAGAGGTTCTCTCTTGAAATATGTGACCTACAATCATAAAGTTAGATCCAGCAGCATCTATTCACAAAGAATAAAACAGACTAATCAGCAACTAATAACAATAACTGTGGTTGGTTCAATACTGACTATGTTTCAGGCACCTAGCTAAGTGCTCTTCATTTCATTTATTCCTTGTAAAAACTGAGGAGTTATTACACAAATGAGGAACTGAGGTGCCTGAATTTAAGCAACTTGACCAACCTTCACTGGCTCTACTAAATGTTGGAGAAATCACTAAAATTCAGGTCGGCTGACTCTAAAACCCAGGACCATTACCATTTGTTAACTGATTGTGCTATCCTGACTATGAGAAAAACCTTGACAGAGGCAAGACAGAATAGGTATTTTGAGACCAGAAGGATATTGAACAGTTTAGGATACAGGATTCTGGCCAAGACCTTGTGAGGAAGACAAGTGATGAGAACTCTGCAATGCCCAGGTCCAGCAGAAGCAAGTCCCAATCACACAAATAGGCAGAACTCTAAAAAACAGTGACCTGGATATTTAGATGTTTTCTCTGAGGCATAACCAATTAATTTCAAAATTAAATAAGCATTAGGGACATTAAAATTCCCATGCTGTGAAGATTGATGTCATATTTAACTGTTCATTTTCTATAGCTAAGAAGGAAGACTGTGTTTGACATTTTAGTTTTAATGATATGGATGACATGATTAATAGCACTAATATGTGCTAGGTAATTACACTGTTAAACCTAATATTAGTGTAAGAGAGTAGTGAATTTTAATGCACTGGAAAATAAGGAAGTCTGAAAGAACATTGCATAGGCAATTGATTATAATTAATTTTATGTAAGATATGTAACAGCATTAACAGAGTGTGGTTTACTAGTCAAGGTTCATCTAAGAGTGTCTGAAGGATGCGGTGAGAGAGCAAACCCTGTGTATTAGTCTGCTTGGGCTCCGGTAACAAAATCCCACAGGTTGGGTAGCTTAAACAACAAGACATTTAGTTTCTCACAGTCTGGAGGTTGTTGCTGGTGAGGCCTTTATTCCTGGCTTGTAGACTGCTGCCTTCTTGTGGGGTCCTCGCATGGCCTCTCGTCTCCCTGCATACGGAGTGGGAGAAAGCTCTGGAGTGTCCTCCTCTTCTTATAAGGACACCAGTCCTATTGGATTAGGGCCCCACCCTTATGACCTTTTTTAACCTTAATGACCTCCCTAAAGACGCTATCTCCAAACACAGTAACATGACAGGTTAGTGCGTCAACACACAAATTTTAGGGGGGAGACAGTTCAGTCCATAACACGCTGACGCCCACACTGAAGTCAAGACCAGCCATGGAATTGGAGTGTTTAGGAGCCAGTGCCCTGGGGTGAGATCATCTGGGTTTAATTCCTGATTCCCTGGGGGAGAGAGATCCTGACCCTTCCCTTTTTTTTTTTTGCGGTACGCAGCCCTCTCACTGTTGTGGCCTCTCCCGTTGCGGAGCACAGGCCCCGGATGCGCAGGCCCAGCAGCCATGGCTCACAGGCCCAGCCACTCCGCGGCATGTGGGATCTTCCCGGACCGGGGCACAAACCCGCGTCCCCTGCATTGGCAGGCGGACTCTCAATCACCGCACCACCAGGGAAGCCCCCTTCCCTTCTTAAAACACTCTTTCTTGTGCTTCTAAATGGAAATGCTAATACAGTACCTATCTCACAGGATTGTTGTGAAGAGTAAATGAAATAAAAGATCAGAAGCACATAGCGCAGTGCCTGGCACTTAGGCAGGCCCAGAAAATGTCAGTTTTTATTATTGTTGCTGTTGACAGGTTTTAGCTTTTGACAAAAAGCAGGCTTGAGTTACATATTAGAATTTGAAAGAAAATCACAGTGTTACTGGAAGGTAGAATTGACATTAGAGATATCAAAAAGATCTTATGGCACAAAGAATTTATTGAAAGCATAAAAGTCAATTCGTTTACCTCTTTGTTCCCCAAAAGTAAGAATAAATTGTTAAAAACAATGTGAGAAAAACATTCATTTTGCTAATAGCTGCTTATTTGAAAAATGTCAACTTTATAAAAGATTTATGAGGATGCAATGACAATGCACTAATTATATCATGAAAAATGCAAATAGAGGTCAGTATTTAAAGGTGTGAAATTCTAGATGGAATGAACGTTTCTCATGAAAGTAGCAAATTGTTAGTTATAATTTTTCAGGGAAGCTATAGAAATACAACAGGTGTAAAAACAAAACTTTAGAAAAACTAAAGACGTGGGATTATAAAATTACCTCTGATTTTGTTCAAATCACAGTAGGCTTCTGAAATAAGCGAATACCCCCTAATAAAGTGGCTCATAAAGATATTGCTGGGGCTGAGTTAAATGGTTTATTGAAAGGAATTATATTAATTAATCATCAGAGTTTAGGATTCAGACTAAGAGGAACATATTATTTTATACATGGGTATATAGCAGTATGTTGCTGCTTAACAGATTTTCCCCAAAATTTAGCAACTTAAAAGAATAATAAATATTTATTATCTCACACAGTTCATGGGCTTCAGGAGTTTGGGTGTGGCTTAGCTGGGTGGTTCTGTCTTGAAAATTTTCACTAAGTTTCAGGCAACAGGCAGTCATCTGAAGCTTTGGCTAGGCTTGGGAGATTGCCAAGACAAGTCACCCCCAGGGCTCTGGACAGGAGCCGTCAGTTGCTTTCTGGCTTGTTGTAGGAGGCCTCAGTTCCCTGCCTCATGGACCCTCCACAGGGATGCTTGAGCATCCGCATGATATAGCAGTTAAAGGCCCAGATAGAAGAGAATGAGGTGGAAGCTGCAATGTCATTCATGACCTTACCTTGAAAGTCACATACCATTACTCCCCCTATTTTCCATCAATCAATATGATATTGGTATAGGAAGTAGATTCAGGGGAGAAGGAAGATGGCAGAGTCAGAATTCCCAGAGCTCAACTGGGCAAGTTTGGGGGTGGGGGGCACAGGAGGGGGGCAGGCTTGGAGTGGTGGTAGAAGAGAGTTCAGTGGGAACTGCATGAAGTTAAAAAAATAAACCAACAATACAGCATGCCCCCGCTGTATTCCTAATCACCTCACTCCTAATCGCCAAACCAGGCCAAAGTTAAATCCTATGAATTTAAGGGTCTTAGCCCTTTTTAGCTTTGTATCAGGCCCATAGTATATAAAACCTTCATTCCATACAGGCCCTGACTTAGGGCTGAAATATACTCCCAGCTAAAACCTATGAGAAGGTATTTATCATTGGGTCAGAGAAGAAAATCAATGAAAGAAGTTCCGTTTAATAACAGAAGGGTAGAAATGTGCTTCTGATTGTGAGTGTAGGTTGATACTCATGAAATATCTGACTTACTGAGAAAAGAGTAACTGGGGGAATTTTAGCACTCTCGAGCCAGTCATGTGTTGTAAAGCTTAGGCAGGGCAATAAGAGGGATTGGATTTTCACAGGCAGTTATGAATTCAAATTTTCTCTCTTGCTGTCAGGAGCTCAGTTGAGCTGGAGAAAGCTGAGCTCCCCGGTGCTGCAGTAGCGATTAAGAAAAGAAGCCAAAGCGATATTAACAGCCAAGGCTTTAATCACTCACTGCAAATAGTATTAGCTCTAAGAAGCTAAACCAGAGAAATTCCCCTGTTCCATTTCCCCCAAGTACAGTGGAGAGTCAGGCGGATCAGCCTAGTTACAGGGGAGGAGTGGAAAGATCTGCCAGTAAAGCCTTGCTAAGTGCCTGCGGTCGGGCCTGAAAGATCAAACAGGTTTTTAGCCAGGAGCTGGGTTCCTCGATTGTTCTCTTAGTTACAAAGCTATCAGATTTTATCTGTCTACTTTTGATTTGGAAAATATGGCCCCTTCAACTCTGGCTTTCTAATTGGGCTCCTTTTTTTTTTTTTTTTTTTTTGTACACAGGCCTCTCACTGTCATGGCCTCTCCCGTTGCGGAGCACAGGCTCCGGACGCGCAGGCTCAGCGGCCATGGCTCACGGGCCCAGCCGCTCCGTGGCATGTGGGATCCTCCCGGACCGGGGCACGAACCCACGTCCCCTGCATCGGCAGGCAGACTCTCAACCACTGAGCCACCAGGGAAGCCCTAATTGGATTCCTTTTATTGCACCTCTGCAAAGCTTTAGCTTATACTGACTTTCTAATCTAACATTGTTAAAAGCTTTCCAATGAGGCATATACGATGAAAAAACAAAGGATTTATTAACAAATATAAGAAATAAATATTTGTAAAAATTACTGAACCTACACTAATGTTTGATGTTTCTGGAATACATATTTCCTTCTTGGTATGGAATTTTGACTCCATGTTTGTTTCTTCCATCTCTGTGCCCGCCCTGACCCTCCAGAAGTGCAGTGACCTCATGCTGCCCTCTAGCCTTTCCAACCTCACGATTCATTTTTCCACATCAAACTGCTTGTTACCTAAGTACCAAAGGATCTCAAATATTTCTTTTTGGTCTATCACCTGGGCATCACCACCCCCTTCAACACCGACTTATAGGTTGGTGTTAGAAGGAAAACATCTTGGTTAAATCAATTCATACTAGGATATGTATGATTAACAGTCTGCCAAGTCTCATCAGTGTATTTGCATTTTTTTATTGGGTTGTTTGTTATTTTTTGACCTAGAGCTACATGAGCTGTTTGTATATTTTGGAGATTAAACCCTTGTCGGTTGGTCACATCATTTGCAAATATTTTCTCCCGTTCTGTGGGTTGTCTTTTTGTTTTGTTGATGGTTTCCTATGCTGTGCAGAAGATTTTAAGTTTAATTAGGTCCAATTTGTTTATTTTTATTTTCATTACTCTAGGAGGTGCCGATGCCTTTTTTTTTTTTTTTTTTTGGCTGCATTGGGTATTCGTTGCTGCGCGCAGGCTTTCTCTAGCTGCATTGAGTGGGGGCTACTCTTTGTTGCAGTGTGTGAGCTTCCCATTGTGATGCCTTCTCTTGTTGCAGAGCACGGGCCCTAGGCACGCGGGCTCAGTAGTTGCAGCTCACGGGCTCTAGAGCGCAGGCTCAGTAGTTGTGGCACACGGGCTTAGGTGCTCCGTGGCATATGGGATCTTCCCGGACCAGGGCTCAAACCCGTGTCCCCTACATTGGCAGGCGGATTCTTAACCACTGCACCACCAGGGAAGCCCACCAATGCGTTTCTTAAACATTGAAATCTAGGATTCTCACACAATAGGCTAAACTAATTATTTTTAAAAGTAATATAAGGCAAAAGAAACCAATGAAAAATTAAGTAGTGATTGGATATGGTACTTCAGTTTTATTCAGAGTTCTTTAATTGATTTTTTAAACTCATAACATTTTTTTTGTCTGGATAGAAAATGTAGTGCCAAATTTATTGAAACATTATTTTACCATGGTTTCACTCATTTTTCTTGGTACAGTACTTATTTTTCTCAGTACACAATATTAATTTTCCTCTTTGGGCTGTATTATTTCTCCCAACAGTGCTGTACCTCTTGCAGTCTGGCTGTTATAAATGCTAGTGGAGCGTGACCATGTTGACTATTTCAGGCTGGGAGCTCATTAAAGCTGTCCTCAGAAGGTTGATCACTGTAAAGTAACAAATGAAGGTAATGGCTAATTTTCTAGGAGTCTGAGGAGAGGGTGTAGCCAGGAGAGAAGATGCTCCTGACACCAGGCACTCCAGGAAGTCCCATTTTCCCTGAGCTATGGCATGAGTGGTTTTAAGAGGGAACAAGGCAGCCCTTAAACGCAGGAACCATTATTTCACCTGCACTGAGGTTCAGGGCTACAGGTAGAAATCCTTTTTTACAGTCATAGCTATTGAAAACCCCAGAAAGAATCAGTTCAATTCCAGATGAAGCTCTTAGAGGATCCTGGAACAGTTTCAAAAAAAATCCTCTTCCCGTAAAATTCCCCCGTTTTAAAATAGCAAAATTGTTTAATTAAAAATATATTTCATTTACTTTCTCCCGGTCAATACTTATGATAAAAATCATATCATTGCACCACTGATGACATTTATGTTTCCTGTTTGAATGATTTCAAAGTTATTATGAAAGAAAGCAGTTTCGTACATGTCTGTTCCAGTCTCTCCGGCACTGCTTTGTTACCTCAACCAAGAGCAGGTGGACATCAAAACCAGCCATGAAAATGGGCTTATATTTGTTCCTTTATCTATTTCACTTTCTTCTATTTGAATTTACTGCATCTCTGTTTTATTACCATTAAATTCAAATGTAGAATTTCATATTTTGTTGCTGTTCCATGAGTATTTGAATGTCTACTCTTTATCTAGAATTGCTGTCGTTATAAAGGGAGTCTAGATACCCTTTTCTCGGGTAGCCTCTAATATACATGCTTATAAGAAAGGATCAGAGGGGCAATGAGAAAGTAGGTGGCTTTAACAGAAAATAACCAGTATGATTAATAGATTTTGTCACATAAGACGAGACGTGTGTGAGATAAATATGGACTGATGTAGTTCAGTAATGTTTTACTGAGATTTGGGTACTTAAGAAAGACATTGAAATAGAGCTCATAAGTTATTAATGTGGAGCTTTACTATCTTATATACATTATCTCAGATCCTCACTAATGCTTAGTAATAAAGATAGTCATAGTTATTTTTAATACTGTCTTGCAAAGAAGTTAAGCAATTTGCCTGAGTTAGTAAATGACACAACTAGAAATCAAACCTTGCACTCCTATGTACAAATGTTGAATTCTTTTCATTATACCAAAACGAAAAGTAGAAAAAAGTTGGGTGATGCATGTTAGGGAACCAGTAGAGAGAAATGCTCATCACAAGCCCAGTGTAAAGTGGCTGTAATAGGGTACTATGCTGGCACTAGAGAATAATGATATCAATGATATCATTTCAAGAAATGATTATTCAAAATCTATAATAAAAGACCCTTTATCCAGAATGACCTGTTTTAGATTGGCAATATTTCCAGAATTAGACTGGGATGTTTTATGTATATGTGATTTAAATTCAATGCTTAAAACCCTTCTTGCCTCTCAGAATACTACCATCACCAAATTTATGCATTAATAGCAAAACCGTGTTGATGTCCTTCACACTGTGTGTTACCCACACCAGCTTAGCTGTGCATCCGGGCGGACAGCAGGATATCACCCATGGGTCATTTACAGCCAAGTGAATAACGTCCTCATAAAGGAGGACAGAATGGGCCAGTGTGTCCACAAGGTGGCCAAGGTACACAAAGGGGGACAGAAACTCTGTTTTCAAAAGACTTACCACTTAGAGAAATGAGAATGGAGGGCTTTCAGGAATGCTTGGGAAACATCCCCTCTGGGTGAAGTTGCTTGTGTTCAAATTATAAGGCCCTGTGGGAATAGTGAAATACTCAGCATCACGTGGTGCTCTTTCATTCTAGGATCATAACACTTTCGTCAATGTCTTTTGTTCTCTTAGAGTTGTCACTTTGCTCTGGAGGCCTGATGATCTTCGTCCTCGCCTCTGGCCCATCTCTCAGTTTCTCTTCTGCATGATTTGCATCGTCATGGCTCTCGGTGGCCCTTGGGTGAGTCCCGGCTCTTCAGCCAGTCAGTGTTCTTGGATGGGTGCAATGGAGCACACACAGGAGTCACACAGACCTGCTTTATATTTTAGTTCCCACACTTCTGATCTATATCTTTAGCGAAGTTATTTCCCCCCTATCCATTACCTTCATTTACTCTAAACGGGTTATCCTGTGCTTTTCAAGTTAATTGGAGAAAGAGCTAAGAACAATCATTGGAAGCATCACCTGCCTTTTCGTTCTCTTAACTCCTCACTACCTGCCTGATTTTAAGTCCCTACCTACCTTATCTGCTGCCAATTTAAGTCAGGATAAAGGATGCAAGAGAAAATGCTTATTTAAAAGCAAGAATATGAAAAAAACCCAGGTCTTTTGAATTATCCTTAATACTTGTTTTCAATTGTTTCATCTTGCTAGCTATTCCTTTTTCCTTACCCCAGGTGTGTTAGAGTTTACCTACTCATCTGCAATTAATAGTTTGAAATTCTAACGACAGCTACAGGCCAGCATGAGTTTCTGTCTTGGCTAAGGTGTGAACTCTCCTTGGTGTCCACTGAGCTGGTGGACAGGGTCGGGACCGTGCTTGTGGGAAAGTATATCCTCTTAGAAGTGTCGCCTTCTGCTGGGCTTCTCTGATACTGCTAGATGTTATCCTAGTTGTGGTTCTGGGCTGTGTCTGAAGTGGGTGCGGTAGCGCAGGAGAGAAGGAGGTGACGGGAGCCAGGCCAGGGAGGGGATGTGGACAAGTCTGACCCATAACACACATTATAGAATTTAACTCATAATATCTTTTTTAAATTTAATTTTTTTTTATACAGCAAGTTCTTATTAGTCATCCATTTTATACATATTAATGTATACATGTCAATCCCAATCTCCCAATTCATCCCACCACCCTCCCCCCGCCAATTTCCCCCCTTGGTGTCCATACGTTTGTTCTCTACATCTGTGTGTCTAATTCTGCCCTGCAAACTGGTTCGTCTGTACCATTTTTCTAGGTTCCACATATATGCGTTAATATGCAATATTTGTTTTTCTCTTTCTGACTTACTTCACTGTGTAGGACAGTCTCTAGGTCCATCCACGTCTCTACAAATGACCCAATTTCATTCCTTTTTATGGCTGAGTAATATTTCATTGTATATGTGTGCCACATCTTCTTTATCCATTTGCATAATATCCTTTTAATATAGATAACATTGTCTACATTTTAAAGATGAGGAAACTGAGTCCTGAGAGCTTAGTTAACGAGGTCACGCACTGGATTCAAGTTCAGGTTTGTCTGATTTCAGAACCTTAACCGCCAGGCTAGGGTGTGACTGCCTCCAGCTGGCGAGCCTGCTTGGTCTAGGACTCTGATTATTAACCCCCACCCGTCCGTGCAGACTGACCCTGGCTCATCGGCTTCGTTCTGGATGCTGGATTCTCTCCTTGTCTTCCCACCACCTCACTCAGGATGCTACAAACTTATACCCTCTGATAATGGCTGTCCTGGCTGCCCTTGACCAAACTGCTCACCAAAGAGGGTGTTCCTATCTTATGTTCACACGAAGATGTGAAAGAGGCCAGCGGTAGCCCAGATGACTGCTCAGTTGTACTGGCACTAAGGTTTGTCTCTCTCTTTTAATAATGAATTAGGGACGGCTATTTATCCTATGTGGAAACAGAAATTAAAAGTTTCTCCCCCTAAAGTTCCTCCTCTGCCTTCATTATGTGATAAAAAGACATTCCAGTCCCAGACCTACTGAAACTTGAAACTTGTGGGCGGGGCCCAGGGATAGAGTTTAACAAGACCTCCAGGTGATGCCTGTGATGCTTAATGTGAGGCCACGGAGCTTAGTTAAGGAGAATCTATGTAAGCTCATTTGGGCTTAACGTGGACCAGGACTTGGACGTTTCCTAGAGCAGTTCTACAGAAACACGTTAAGAATTTTGAAATTATCTTTGTCACCATGCCAGGTAAGTGACCATCTCTGAATGCCTTATCGTTTGGTGACATTGCTGGAAAGGAAATGTCCTTTTGTGCTTTGAGAAAATAAGATTCAATGTTAGTTCCTGCCTGGGGTACTCACAAACCTGGGTCTTCTCCTGTGTTAGTTTTCTAGAGCCGTCATAATGAAGTACTACAAACTGGGTGACTTAAAATAACAGAAATCTATTATCTCACAATTCTGGAGGCTAGCAGTTTAAGGTCAAGGTGTTTGCAGGGTTGGTTCCTCCTCAGGGCTGTGAGGAAAACTCTGTTCCGCGTTCCTCTCCTGGCTTCTTGTTGTTTGCCGGTCATTTTCCGCGTTCCTAGGCTTGTAGGTGTATCACCTGATCTTTGTCTGCATCTTCACATGGCATGCTTCCTTGTGTGTGTATGTCTCTATGTCCAAATTTCCCCTTTTTATGAAGACACGGATCATATTGGATTAAGGGTTACCCTAGTGACTTCATTTTAATTTGATTGACTCTGTAAAAACCTTACTTCCAAAGACGGCCACGTTTTGAGGTACAGGGGGTTAGGACTTAAACATAGTTTTTTGGGGGTGGGGGACACATTCAACTTATAATGCCTACCTAATTGAATAAAGGAAGTGACTGTGAGCTTTGACTCATAGGGTTGACAGAGAAGGTAAGATGCTAAAGAGATTTTTTTAAAGGTATGAGCCTAGAATCAGGCAACAAAAATTAATAAGCAAGCTACACTAATATTTAGAACCAGGCTGATATGCCTTCACTCATCGGTAAGAGGTAAGAATGATAAAGTCTTTGAGGAAAGCACCTTGGAGTCCTGGTCTGCACTTTCTGGCAACACTTTGCAGGTAAGGAGTCCTGTGTGGGAATATAGGTTTCACCTGGAGCCAACGCCAACCTATTGGCGGTGAATTCCTAGAGTACTGTCTTGTGAAATGTCTGTTACTCCTCCCGAGGTCCTAGGGTAAGACCACTGTGAAGTGATGGTGTAGCAATGTGCCGTAGCTGGGAGAGGTGAGAGAGAGCCCAGTGTAAGAATGGATATAGTTCTCTGTATCCATGGTTTGAGTCATAGATCCTTGCCCTGGCCTCTGGAAAAAAACCTGGCCATGGAAATTCAGTTTAATAAACGTTTGTATTCAAGGAACTCTGAGAGACATTGTTAACGTGAAGGCTCTGTTAATGGTGTTTTTCTAATTGCATTTTCTGGGTTGGATAACAGAAAATGCAGTTTTCTGTGACATCCTGTGACAGAGCTTGATCTTGTGACAAAACCACCTTTTTCCACTGACAGTGTCCTGTCTTAACCCTCACAGGATGGTCCTTTCCTTGAGTTCATTCTCAGTACCCCATTTCTTCTTTTTTTTTTTTTTTTTTTTTTTTTTTTTTTTTTTGCGGTGCACGGGCCTCTCACTGCTGTGGCCTCTCTCGTTGCGGAGCACAGGCTCCAGACGCGCAGGCTCAGCGGCCACAGCTCACAGGTCCAGCCGCTCCACGGCATGTGGGATCTTCCCGGAACGGGGCACGAACCCGTGTCCCCTGCATCGGCAGACGGATTCTCAACCGCTGCGCCACCAGGGAAGCCCCCATTTCTTCTTGAACTGGAATCTGAGCCCTGCTCAGGAGATGCTGGACCTTAAGTTCTGGGGATGGGTCTCTGTGTCCTCGTGCCATTGTCTCTCCGTCTCTCCATGCTGCCTTCTGCATTTTTCCAAGACTCCGTTTGCCACCTAGCACTGACTGTCTCAGGTGTTGATTTCTTGTCTGTTGGACTTCCTCATTTTCCTGCTCCTGAGACCTTCTTGGCCGTCCTGTCTAGGTCCAGTAGTTCTTTATTTTGCCAAACTTGCCTCAAAATGAACCCCTGTTCTCATACAAGACAGAGAAATTGTTAAGCAAAGAGTTTTCAACTTTCTTCAGCAAGACTGGATCGCAGTCGCCCCAAACCAATCTCACATTAAGTGCTGTAGCAAGTCTGACCCAATGAAGCTCTTACGGAATAAGGGTACATGGTCTGAGTAGAATTTGTAGAAAGAAAAGTCCAAGAGAAGTTTGTTAGGAGAGAGAACAGATGAGGCCACAAGGCCATGATAAAGTTTGAAGGCTGTCAGTTGGTAGATGGCCGATTAGACAAGCAAGCAATTATTTTGAGAAACAGAGTTTATAACAGTTGTTAATCATATAGAATTTATTAGTTTCCTGTCTCAGAGTTTTTAGCACTTACACTAGCTCTGGAACTTCTGGTTTATAAGCATGAAAGTTACATTTCTGTTCTGATATTCTGTCCATTGTCTCTCTCTAGCATATGGAATATTGCATATGTGTTCCTCTCTCTCTATGCTGGAAGTAAAATGGAATGGTTTTCTGTTTTACCCTAGTCAGTACTGGCAGCCGTGTGAAGTACTTACTTAAAGTTGTAAAATGGTGTATTGTAGCAATACAAAGTCTTAAGTAGAAGCTTTTTTCTGGTATCTTAGCCACATTTTAGTGACAGATATTCCAGGATAGAAATTCACTATTTACCCTAATAGGATTACTGTGTTTATGTCATTAAAAATAAGTATATACATGGATAAATAAAGTGATATCTTCATATATGACCTGTATTTTTCCTATTGGATAACATCCTGGTGATTTTTGAATAGTGGTAGTGAACAGCGATTGGATGTTATCCTCAGAAACTATCCAGGTTATAATCCTAGGCATCTGTTTAGGGGATGATGCTAAGTGTAAAGGTACATGCTATTGGGACCGTGGATGGAATATACAAACACAGACTTGGTTTCAGAAAGTTAGATATAATGGAATAAACCTAATGAGTAGCCATATGAGAAAGTCAGGGATTTTGTGTTTTAAAACAAAGCTTCCCTAAAGGAAAAACCGAACAGATTTTCAGTTTGTCAAGTGCCTGAGTGTGTAAAAGCAGAGCCAAAATAATTGCACCATCTCAACTCAGCGTAAATCCAGAAAAGGGACTAATTATTTTCCACTAGGGTGGCTTCAAAGTGAGAGTAATTTAATTTTTTTTTAAAGCTTAGTTTAAACTCAGGGTTTTATCCTTATATTTTGCTTGTTAGCAGTGTTAATAGCAAGTATAATTTAAAATAAAATGAATAATTTCTTGCATGTGTTCTTTGGTATTTTGGAGTAAAAAATTTTATGTTATTTTTCTCCCTATAACAACAGCATTGAACTATGGAAAGCATCATTATTCCCATTATAAAAAGAAATCTAAACAGAGACTAGACTGTTCTAGGTTGTTTTATAGGTATTTTCATGGGTCTCTGCTCCATTGTCTGGTCTTGGCTTTTTCTGACTGACCCAGGTTGGGAAAGCCACCTGAGGAAAATAAAGAGGGTGAGATTAACAAAACTCCATTAAGAAGCTGCAAAACTTAGCCTGAGCAATATTGGCTTCTAGCAAGCAGACCAAATGCACAGCTGATTGGACGTTAGAGCCCTTGTCAGATGAGCAGGTCTGTGCTCTTGAGCCAATGTCCTTATTCAGAGGCAGAGCAAGGGATCTACTCCCAATTTCTGACTTAAGTAATGTCAAAAGCCATTTTACAAAAAAAAAAAAAAAAAAAAATCAGTGTTGTCTTTTCTAGCATGTTTTATTCTTGATATTATTCATTCCTTTCACTCATTCCCTGAGGAGTAATGTTAAAATAACATTTCAGGAATGAGAGATAAGAAACATTAAATTGTCATCAGTTTCAGCACTTTGGCTTGAATTACATTCAACCTCAGAACCAAATTAGTGTATCTCATTATACAGTCACTTATATAGAGTGAGACATGAGGCAAGTACATTTGGGGAAGGAAGAAAAAGGAAGGCAAAAGTTGGAAGAAAGAGACATTACAGAGTCCCTTGGGGAGTTTGGGCATCTTGCTGACATGTCAGTTAGAAAGTGCTAAACAAAATTATCTGAAATCTGATAAGAAAAACAGACCTAAAATTCCATGGTTCTGCCCAGAATTTCTAGTTCAATTTGTGCCTTTCTCAAAAGATATCATTTTCTTCCATCTTTTGGAAGATGAGAAGGAAATAAGTTTATATCAGTAGATAAAGTCTAGGACTTCATGTAACAATTTCAAGGAGTATGTTTGGTGGTGGTGTTGTAGTTGTAGCTATTTAAATAATTGTTGTTTAATTATATCCATGTATAATTAATAAGCAAAGACTTAGAAGTATAAACACTTAAAAAGTACAAAGTATTAAATACTTTGGTGTTTAATGATTACATGCTTATTGAAGTATTTGATCAAACTTTAAAAATAATATCACAAAAGGCAACAACATAACCCCAGCAAATGAAATTATTTAAAATTAGTGCATGGACCATTGAAAGGGCAATTTAATTTTTTTTTACTATAGAATTAAAGTATTTCTGAGACATTAGAGTGCCTTCTGGTATTTGACAGATAATTATGTGATTCCAGAAATGTTTTAGTTATGGAGAAGGCACCTTCCCCTTACGTTGATAAATAGAAATGACGTCTATGGCTTCCAGAATTCCTTTGCTTAATCTTTTTTTCTTTTGAAAATTGAACAAACCTGAATAAACAGCAGTTATATAATTTCCTAATGCTTCACTTAAATAGATTTATGAGACATATTTTTATTCCACTGTACAAACTAGATGATATGAACATACAGTATAATCGTTGAAGAGAATCTAGAGATCATCTAGTCCAACTCCATCTTTACAGGGAAACACTTCTCCTAACATCTCAATGTTTCTTTTTATGTCAGAGGAACTCAATTAATATAACCCCTGGATTCTCTTTACTCATTCCAGGATCATTGATTTGATTAGTAAATTTGGAAGAATAATTGCAGTTTATGCAATTCATTTTGTGTTTACTGTAACATTTCAGAATTTTGCATTCTTTCATATGGAAAACAGGGAATAGATGAAACTCATAGGCTGTGTTAAGTACAAATAGTGAAGCTACCAACCTATATGGCATGTTTAAACCGGATAAAATAAATGGAACACATGTGGGTAGAACACAAAGAAGGATGAAACAAATGAGAGTGCTACGTACAGAAGGAAAGGAATGGAACGACAGAGTAAACACTAAATATTAATAAAGCACATGTCATGCCACAGCCAGATTGACAACAATATCATCCCCAAATGAGCCACCCATTCGTGACACCAAGCCTGGCCCCAAGTACATGGGGATTGCAAAGTTGGGAGATGAGATGAATAGGAGTGGACAAGGATGCTAGTTTTTGTCAAATCACTGGGCACTTGTTTGTTTATTTGCTGGAGGATTGATGTGAAAGCCACACCCAGGTGAACATACCTCTCTATAATTTAGGGGAGCTAGCTGATGGAACTATATTCACCTGCTTTGCTTAAAAGTACTTACGTTAACTTATGAAGCTATTGTTAAGTAGGTTGTGAAGCTTAACTCTCTTGAAAGTTTGATTTAAAGCCAGTGGTTTAAGTCTTCTGCACGGCAAATTAAATAAAGCCAGCATAGCTCTGGGCTGTGATTTCTCAAGCTACTCTATTTTCTTATCTGAGACAATCATTTGTTAAGCTAATGGGAAATAATTGCCCAAGTACATTAGGAGAGACATAATTTCTTCCAGAATTAATAATTTGTTCAAGATTAAGTTTTCTTTGGCAAACCCAAAATCAAGAACTAAGCTGGGGAAGGGTCAGAAGACAAAGCAATTCACTAGAAGAAGTGGATTTTGCAGAATAGATCAATACGATGATGATAACAGTGTGGGTCAATGTAATAATACTTAGCAGCTTCACCAAACTTTCTTGAAAAAGAATTCTTTGGCTTGGGTTATACTTCAAGTAGAAACCATTACTCTTTTTGGAAAAGAACTCTCCTTTTAAACCCAATAAATATGCAAGGAGAGTAGGTGAGAGCTGGAAAAAGAAGATCTTGGGTAATTCAGTTAACAGAGTTGGCATGTGGTATGAAGATTGATATGTGACTCAGTAAATCAATGTACTCTCCTACTGGGTCATTAAGTACTTAAAATATACTGACTATGTGTTGAATAATATGTTGAATATGCTTAGAATAAAGTCATAAATGTGGCTTTATTTCCCCATAACTAATGCACAAGATACTCTTTCCACTGTTTCTGTGTAGACACAAATTATGTCATGGTTGCACAAAAAGAAAATTGGTCCTTATAAGAACAGTGGGAGTTTTAAAGCATCTATGAGTTTTAGTGAAGCAAAAGAAATGAATGATGTAATATGAGTGGTGAAGGGCCACACAAAGGGGAGTCAGACGCTCAGGTTGCTTTTTCCAGTGCTTTCTTGTTAACAGGAAGCCCAGGATCAGTCTTTAACACATCCCAATCCCAGGAAACTTCTTCCTGCTGTGCACACATACATTGTGCTTGCCTGCCCCGCACTTTCAGTTTATGCTCTTCACTATGCCTAGGAGATTCTGAGCACTCACTTTGTTAAAAAAAAAATCTTGGCCAGCTTTTAGGAAAAAGATTAAAGGCTGCTTTGTCCACGAAGTCTTCCCTGAGTAGCATGGCCAGAAGAATTTCATTTATGTTATCAGGCTACTTACTATATTTCTCCATGCGTTGAAGATACTTGTTTGTCCACATTTGCTCTTTCTAGTTTGGGAGTTTTCCAGGGTGAGAGGATAACTTATTCATCTCTATATACACTGAAAATTCTTGGTACTTAAAAGTATCAGTCATTCAATAGATGTTTATTGAGTAAGGTTCTGGTCTGAGTGATTAGCCTCATTTATGAGAGAATGAGAACTTGTCTTTGTGAATTAAAAAAAGCTGATACTACTCAGTGTCAGAAAAGACATGGAGGACCAGACACTCTCCTAGGATGTTGGTGATAACTAACTTACTGCATCCTTTTTGGAAAGCGATTTTGCATTAGTCATCAAAGTTTGTAGCACGTATCCACTTCGATCCAGCAACTCAACTTCTTATACATAAGGAGGTAATACTTATAAGAGCATGCATGCACATGAGACTGTTCCTTCTTATAGTGTTTATAAATAACAAAACCCAAGTAATCAACAAACAAAAAACTCAAAGAAGTAAAATTCATTAGGAGACGTGAACAGGACTTTAACTTCCGGTGTATACATTTGTGCAGTTTGATTTTTCACAATGAACATGTATTGCTTTTATATAGAAAAGAGAAAATCTCATTATTTCCCTCAAAGAACTTCTGCTCTTCTTTGGAAAGGATTATTGGTGAGTAGGGACATATCCACTTCCCATTTTATCTCTTCATTCTATTTTGACAGAGAGGGCAAGAATATTCTCAGAATCTGGTTTGACACATTTTCTTAAGTACTGTATTAGCCATTTACATATTTTTCAACAGTTACTCTTAATCTTGATGTTGTTAATGGTTCCTTATTTCCAACAGGATGAAATCTGTACAAAGCCCCTTATGACTGTGTCTTAGTTACCCTTCCCTCTCTGCCTCTACCCCTTCTCTGGAGCTTCTCTACTTCTGAAACTCACCTTCTATTTCAGGCTTTCATGCTTTTGGCTTTCCACTCCCTTTTTCTAGAATGCTACTGCCTGCCTGGGAGCCTCCCACTTTCCTTCCGTGAAGTCTCTGCTCACGTGTCCTTCTCTGTGCTATTCTCTCTATCACGTCTCAGGAAATCCTTCATTCATGGTGCTCTTGTCCCCTTCATCTCACTCTAAGGCCATCACATGTTTATTCTTTTCTACCTGAAGAATGCCCACTGAGGACGGATCTTTATTCATCTTTGTAGATGTTTGCTTGAATTTTTATGGATGGAAACATGTTATTAGTGGAAATTACATTTCACTTCAGAATCACTATAAGCTGATGGTCATGGGCTATTGTCTTATCAAAGAACAGTTTTTGCTCTACCATGATTTTAACCATATGGTACCAAGGCAAAGGCTCCTTTCTCCCCTTTAATTACCAGGTTGATTCTTTATATTTGGACATGTGTCACACACTTTCCTTTGAAGCTGATGCTTTCCTCAACCAATGATTTCAAGACATGGTGTGAATCCTCTTCTAACTCTGTTCCATGAGGACTTTTTCTGGCCGGTCTCTAGACCATCTCTTCTTTTATGCTCTCCTGGACCCATTCATTACCACTTGTTTCTCTCCCAGGCAGGTCCTTTAAAATGTCCCAGCCCTCAACCAGCCCCTTAGTATTCAGGACTGTATTAAAACCTTTACAGAGGCTGAAAAGATGGTGGTACCTCTATCATTATGTCAACTCCAAAATTACAAAATGGTAAAACACAAACTTATGTATATGTCAAAGTTAAATAAACTTCTCCAAAATTTTCTCATTCTAAAAATTCATCAAAGCTCTACTTATTTTTCTTCCATGCCTTTGCTTGGCTGTGTCCTAACTCACATTTTAGTCTCCCAGTGTGGTGATCTATTGCATTGGTAACCTATTGCAACAAAGGTTTTTGTGAGATTTGCTTTAATGTTACATATCCAAATATTTATTTTCATTACTCTAGGAGTCGAGAGGGTTTATTAATATTCAATGGTTGTTATAGGTATATGTCAATTTGGTTTTGAAGGAGTTTTTTTTCTTTTTTCCGGCACGCGGGCCTCTCACTGTTGTGGCCTCTCCCATCGCGGAGCACAGGCTCCGGATGCGCAGGCCCAGCGGCCATGGCTCACGGGACCAGCCGCTCTGCGGCATGTGGGATCTTCCCGGACCAGGGCACGAACCCGTGTCCCCGGCATCGGCGGGCGGACTCTCAACCACTGCGCCACCAGGGAAGCCCTGAAGGAGATTTTTAATGACGGTCATTTTGGCACACAGGTTGCAAAGATACACTGAGGCTAAAAACGTTTTGCAAGCTATACACAGTGTGTGGAGCAGCTGGGGTTAGAAATTCTCAAGTATTGAGCTGGTTTCGTTTCTATCCTCCCATGTTGGCCGTGTTCTTTGTTTCTGTTTTCTCAAGGGTAAGGTTGCCAGATTTAGCAATAAAAAAACATGCAACATTTGAGATTTACTTATACTAGGAAATTATTTGTTGTTTACCTGAAATTCAAATTTAACTGATCATCTTGTGTTTTTATCTGGCAACCCTATCTGGGGATAAAGAAAAGAAAAAAAACCCTAATGTTTAATGCGAAGTCAACTAGTTGCTTTACATATTTCACTGAGTTGTCTTAGCAATTCTGCAGTTTAAAAAACTTTTAGAAAATATTTTCCTATAAATACAAATTTTTATGGATGAAGACACAGAAGCTTGGAGAGTTTGTACTCTCAGTGCTAAGAATGGGGCCCAGAAATTAAACTCTAGAGCAGGAAATAGATGAATAAAAATGTTTGTGATTTTCTTTTTAAACTCCTAAATTCCTTTGGGTTCCTTTTGTTTATACTATTTGTTTTATTTCCTCATCTTGAAAGGGGAAGAAAACCCCTGTCTTTTGTGCATGCTTCTGTATCTTAAAACTCTGGGCTTTAAGCAGAAACTCTGGGTGGAAGGTAAAACTCCTGTACTGAAACAGGGTAGAATTTGCAAAATGGTGGAGTGAGATGAACGGGGTGGCCAGGCAGGAGGTGACTGCAAGGTGTTCTGGGCAAATATTGAGGATGCTGGGTCCCGTCACGCGGTGTCTTCATTCATTTTCTCCTTGCCACTGGCTGGTCTTTCCTGATTTTAGTAAGTATTCTCCAATCCCCACTGGCCTGAGCAAAGAAAGGCTAAGTCTTGTTGGCCAGAATGGTAAAAGGAAATTGGTCTCACATCTTTATTTCAAGACATTTTTTGGAGTTAATGTTGCCTCTTCTTGGTTTTCTTCTTTTCCCTGCTTTTCAGGTGGTAAAGAATCGTCCCACTCACTCTAGGCGCCATACTTGCTTCTTGGAATTGCCCACTGCTCAGGTGATCTCCAAGGACTTCATCTCATTCCCCTCTAACAGTTTTATGAAGTGTGTGTGTTTGTGTGTGTGCGTGTGGTCTGGATATGTGATTTCTGCCCTTTGGAGACACTGAGGCTAGGCTTAACCTCCAAATTTCTCCAGGTCTCTCTCTGTCTTTCTCTCTCCTCTGGTGACTTACACCATGAAAGGAGGGACTTCCCCCACCAAGAGACAAGCTTCTTCAAGCTTCTGGCCCTACACCATCAGTTTACAGCTCCCACCATGGTGCTGCCAGCATTTGGGGTGCTTCCAGGGGGTAATCGATTCTGTCCCCTGTGGGCTGGTTTTCAGGGCCTGTTCTTCCTCTAAAAATCATTGTTTGAAGCTTAGGCTGAAACCCGTAACTTTGTCTGTTCCCAGTCCCACGGAAAACAGTACCTTCTGGTTTTGCTCCATTTAAAATCAAAGGTAAACTCTCTTAAGAATGTATCGGTGCAGAAGGGCATTGCCTCTGCTTTTTGAAGTATGTATTCTAGCTCTCGTCGTGAGGCTCTCAGTCCCCAAGTTTTCAGTCTCAGCTTCTTGAGGATCGTCTTACCTTTGGCATAAAGTACTAGTTTTCCACTTTCCTTTTCTCCTTCAGGGAAGGCATATTCTGGTTTCTGAGGCCTTAAGACATCCTTCTCTAAAGGCTCTGCTGTCTGAGAGTATAGAGTTTGGAAAACAATCATTTCTTTACTTTAGAGGCTAGTAAAGTGTACAGCAGCAGAATAGGATGTTATGCAAATGATTGATTTCAAGTGTGCACCCGATCAGTTATGTCTTTTCCTCTCCCACAAAGCATTTTCATTTGCATTGAGTTTCTCAGCTAAATCATCCTTCCCTGGACAGGCAGTTACGATTGACTCTTTTCTAATAAAGTGCCTCTGGCTACAGAAGGTATTGTGCATAGCGCCTGAAGCGGTAGGTTTCTCTCACTGTCGTATTGGGAGTAGAAGAATCCGTTCACCAAATGTTTACTCAGCACCCACTGGGCACAGTAAGCGCTCTTCTTGATCTGGGGAGTCTGAGAAATGAGAAAGCTATGTGAGCTTTTCAAAAATGATTTAGGAGTGATGTAGAGAATAAAATTTTAAACTTAAAATGAGAACCAGCTAAGTTAGTCCCGGATCTGGAGATGTTTACCGTCAGATTAAAGAAATCAACATGCTGTCAGCCAACATGGGAGACCGCCTCGGGTGGAGCTAGACGTGACCCTGGTACAAGTGGAGAGATGAAGAGAGTCCTTGGATGTAACTTGGAGGATATTTAAAATCACTTTATCAGAATTGAACACTCAGGATGTAGGGAACAGAGCTCCACGGGCCAAGGGACTTCCCTGGTGGCGCAGTGGTTAAGAATCCGCCTGCCAATGCAGGAGACGCCGGTTCGAGTCCTGGTCCAGGAAGGTCCCACGTGCCGTGGAGTAACTAAGCCCATGTGGCACAACTACTGAGCCTGCACACCTAGAGCCTGTGCTCTGCAACAAGAGAAGCCACCACAGTGAGATGCCCACGCACCGCAACAAAGAGTAGCCCCTGCTCGCCGCAACTAGAGAAAGCCTGTGCACGCGCAGTGGCGAAGACCCAGTGCAGCCAAAAATAAATAAATAAACTTATTTTAAAAAAACTTCACAGGACAGCGTGAGATGGAGGGGAAGTCAGAGCCAGGTTGATGATTTCTTGCTGGAACTTGAAATGTTTTCCGGTTACTGGCTTGTCCAGTACTTTTCTGTTCAAATGTTCAAGGCCAAAACTTGCTACTTCCTCATTGTCTCTGCCTGACTTTGGACTCACCTGGCTGTAGAAGCCCAATCCTTCCCTTTTCCCTTCCCTCAGTGGTTGGAATCCAGCCTTGTAATTTAAATTGGTTATATTAAGGAGATGGGCAAGAAACTTTCAGTCAAGTAAGTACTTTGACTTTCAAAACAACTTCTTTGAAACTAATTGCCTCACACCTACTTTTAATATAGTAATTATTCCATTACCTGGGATTAATTTAATCATAGTCAGCTGTAGTTTCAACCCATTCTTTTTTTGAAGTGTGCTTAATGTTGTTCTTATTTTGAATGACCCTAAAAGATTCTTTTGGACTTGAATAGGGCTGACCTATTTGAAGTATACTGGGAAATGTGTAGTTTCTGAACCTCGGACATATATGTAAATTATATAGCATGTTGTATAAAACGTGATTACAAAGAAACTTAAAATATCCAGGTGAAGGTGAACTTTGGAGTAATTGTATATCTGTGTTACTGTGCAATATTTACCAAAGTTTTTTGAGTGCTTCCTTTCAAATGATACATAAGATAAAGCCCCAGTAAGGAGAAGCCACAAGATGAGAACATTGCCGAAAGTTAATTTCTTACAGTCATTTTGTGAGGTGTTAATAGGTCTTGCTCAGAAAAAGTGTTTGCTGGTTAAATCAGCTTGAATTATGCTGGGATAAATAGATATATTTTTTCTGCTTAGGAGCTTTCAATATGTTCAAAAATAGTTTCATCCTTGGTTTGTTTAGTCTGTATGTGTGTGTGTGTGTGTGTGTGTGTGTGTGAGAGAGAGAGAGAGAGAGAGAGAGAGAGAGAGAGTGTGTGTGTGTGGTGATATAGCTCTCTAAGCCAGGGTTCTGCCAAACACACGAAAGCAAACATGAAAGAGATAATGAAGTCGCCTGGAAGAAGGAAAGAGGAGGATGGACAGAGAGAGCATGGACAGAGAAAGAAACAGTATCATATTGATGGTGCATCACTAGAGTGAAGATTTATGTGGGCTGGAACGAAATGGTCATCCAGTTCCACTATCTATGAAACAAGCCCTATTATTTGATACTATAAGGCCCAGGCTCCTTACTGTCATAATGCATATATATTATATAATTATATATTACATAATTAAATATTTATAATGCCCCTTGTCTCCCTCCCCAACCACGTATACACATACCTTGCTCCACCCCACCCTTATCAGGGCTAGCCAAATGGGTATTGTTTTCTTGTAATCAAGTGTGCTTGATATTGAATAATAATAAATTATTCATTTAAATAAATTCATTACCTAAAATATTCTAATTTTTTATGATTTTCAAATTCATTCACATATATTATCTCTTTTATTTCTCCCCAAAATCCCTAAAATAAAGTAGGTATTATTTTTATTATCATGTTACTGATTAAGATAGCATATTTCTTAATCCCTTGAGGGCAATGATCAACATTTTAGGCAGAACAGGTCTTCATTTTGAGGATATTGCAGCCAGTTAGAAGCTCTGGTTCCTTGGAACTAAATGTCCAAGTTTGATCAAAACCACTTCTATATGTTTTTTTTCAAATGCTCCCTACAGGGGTGAATACAGGCCCCAGGTGAGAGTTCAGGATCCTGAAGATAGTATATAATTGAGCTAGAATTCCAGTCTAAGTATTCTGACTACAAAGCCCATTGTTTTTGTACGAAATGGGGTAATGTGCTTCTTCCTACCAGAAAGTCTTATAAACAAATAACAGTTGGAACTGGACTGTACCTGAAGATTACTGTTGAATGAATGAATGGATGGATGGATGGATGGATGGGTGGTTGAATAAGTGTAGATAGGAAGCCATAGAGGCCAGGTACCAATTTAAAGTTACAAAATTGAAAAGTAGAGTATTGGTTAAAATTCCTTTTATAAATGCCATTTAAAATTGGTTTTGGATTCAGGAAATCCTTTTAAAAGTCTCATGTGTTGCAGAGATTATGATTTAGAATTAAGAAAAAGTACAGACTTCACTTATTTATATTTTATTCTTTTATGAAGAAATCAATGGAAAAGTATAGAAATCAAATCTGTTATTTTCCCTTCCTTCCTTCTTTCCTTCCATCTTTCCTTCCTTCTTTCCTTCCTCCCTTTCTCCCTTCCTTCCCTCTTTCCTTATATGCAATATGTATTTTCTATGTAACTAGTTATTGAAAAGAAGGAAAATATGTAAAGAAGAGTGAAATGTGGTTGAGAGCTATTAAAGATTCTGTGGAAAATTATCCTGAGTCTCATTAAACATGATTTAGAAACAGTCATGAGCATCATTTTAAAATCTGCCATTTTCTAGTCATTTCATTCTGTGAACTGTTGAAAAATCAAAACTGTACAATTTGAATTCAAGAGAAATTACTGCATACTGTCTTCTCTCCTCCAATAGCAATGCTTAAAGCTTTATATGTACTGTGAATGTCATTGCCAACCTTCATCATCCCACCAATCTAAAGAACTTGGCTGTCCTGAATATCTTTGGTATGTGTAGCTATTCAAGACAGCTCTTCTGCCAAGAATATAGATCATTTTTAAAATAGGGACAAATTGATATATGACATCATGTCAGAGGAGCAGATTTCACAAAAAACTGCTAATGGGGAAAGAAATTTTATGGAGAAAAGCTAGCAGACAGAGCTGGAGGAAAACATATGGGGTAAGTCTATAAGTGGCATCTTAATGTTGGCATTTTATTTTCAGGACAGTTGTTCTAATACAGACTTGTCAGGTATAAAATACTGCTTTATCTTACTATTCAAATTACATTTTAAATTCTGGTTCATCATGAAATGGTTCTTTTTGACACTAATCTCAGTCATGGATTTGAACACTTGATTCAGAAGTCTTGAGAGAATACTATGTTTACAGTACATTTTGGTTTTTTCCTTTATTTTTTATTGAGGTAATATTGATTTATACCATTATATATTTCATGTATACAACATTGTATTTCTGCTTCTGTAGTGTAGAAGTGTGCTCACTACCAAAAATTCAGTTTCCATCCATCACCATACAGTTGATCCCTTTACCCATTCTCCCTGCTACACTGCCCCTTCCCCTCTGGTAACCACTACTCTGTTCTGTGTATCTGTGTTTTTGTTTGGCTTGGTTTGTTAATTTATTTTGGTTTATTTGTTTCTTATATTCTACATATGAGTGAAATTGTATGGTATATTTCTATCTCTGTCTGACTTATTTTACTTAGTGTAATAACCTTAAGATCTACCCCTGTTGCAAATTGCAAGATTTAATCATTTTTATGGCTGAGTAATATTCCATTGTGTGGTGTGTGTGTGTGTATGTGTGTATATACACACGCACACACACCACATCTTTTTATCTACTCATCTATTGATGGGTACTTAGATTGTTTCTATATCTTGGCTATTGTAAATAATGCTGCAATGAACATAGGGATACATATATCTTTTCAAATTAGTGCTTTCATATTCTTTGGTTAAATACCCAGAAGTGGAATAGCTGGATCATATGGTAGTTCTATTCTTAATATTTTGAGGAACCTCCATACTGTTTTCATAGTGGTCCTGCCCATTTACATCCCCACCAACAGTGCAGGAAGGGTCCCTTTCCCACGCATCCTCATGAACACTTGTTGTTTCTTGCCTTTTGATAGTAGCCAGTCTACTAGATGTGAGGTAATAGCTCACTGTGATTTTGATTTGTATTTCCCTAATAATTAGTGGTGCCAAACATTTTTCATGTGTCTGCTGGCCATCTATACATCTTCTTTAGAAAAATATCTATTCTGCCCATTTTTAAACTAGGTTGTTGTTTTCTGTTGCTTTTGTTGAGTTGTATGAGTTCTTTATATTTTGGATATTAACCCGTTTTGGGATATATTGTTTGCAAATATCTCCTCCCATTCAGTAGGTTGTCTTTTCATTTTGTTTATGGATTCCTTTGATGTGCAAAAGTTTTTAGTTTGATGTACTTTCATTTGTTTATTTTTTCTTTTGTCGCCATGGTTGTATGCCTGAGGAGACATATCTAGAAAGATACTGCTAAAACTGATGCCATAGAGCACACTGCTTATGTTTTCTTCTAGGAGTTTTACGGCTTCAGGTCTTAAACACTCAAGTCTTTAATCCATTTTGAGTTAATTTTTGTGTATGGTATAAGATAGTGGTCTAATTTATTTATTTTGCATGTGGCTGTCCAGTTTCCCCAACATCAGTGTTAAAGAGATGTCCTTTCTTCATTGTATGTTCTTTGCTCCTTTGTCATAAATTAATTGTCCATACATACGAGAGTTTATTTCTGGGCTCTCTATTCTGTTCTGTTGATCTATATAAGTTTCTCCTAATACCATATTGTTTTGATTATTATGGCTGGCTTTGTAATATAATTTGAAATCAGGGACTGTGATCCTCCACCTTTGTTCTTTGTTTTCAGTATTGCTTTGGCTATTAGGGTTTTTTGTGCTTCCATATAAATTTTAGAATTTTTTGTCCTATTTCTGTAAAAAAAAAAAAAAAATGTCCTTAGATTTTGAAGGGGATTACATTGAATCTGTAGCTTGCTTTAGGTAATATTGGCATTTTAACAAGGTTAATTCCTTTTTTTTTTTTTTGTCTGCTCTGGGTCTTTGTTGCTGCACATGGGCTTTCTCTAGTTGTGGTAAGCAGGGGCTACTCTTCATTGTGGTGCATGGGCTTCTCATTTTGGTGGCTTCTCTTGTTGCAGAGCACAGGCTCCAGGTGCATAGGCTTCAGTAGTTGCAGCACATGGGCTCAGGAGTTGTGGCACGTGGGCCCTAGAGTGCGTTGGCTTCAACAGTTGCAGAGCATGGGCTCAGTAGTTGCAACATGCGGGCTCTAGGGCATGCGGTCTTCGGTAGTTGTGGCGCACGGGCTCAGTAGTTTTGGTGCACGGGCTTAGTTGCTCCACGGCATGTAGGATCTTCCCGGACCAGGGAACCCATGTCCCCTGCATTGGCAGGGGGATTCTTAACTACTGCGCCACCAGGGAAGTCCCAACAATGTTAATTCATTCAATTCGTGAGCATGGAATATCTTTCCATTTACTTGTGTCTTCTCAATTTCTTTCAACAGTGTCTTAGTTTTCATTGTTACAGGTCTTTCACCTCCTTAGTTAAATTTATTTCTAGGTATTTTATTCTTTCTGTTGTGATTGTAAATGGGATTGTTTTCTTAATTTCCCTTTCTGCTAACTAATTGTTAGCACATAGAAATTCAAGAGATTTTTGTATGTTGATTTTGTAATTTGCAACTTTACTGTATTTGTTTATTATTTCTGAGTGTTTTGATGGAGTCTTTATGGTTTGCTATATATAAAATTATGACATCCATAAATAGTGACAGTTTTATTTCCTTTTCAATTTGTATGATTATTTATTTATTTAGCCTAATTGCTCTGTCTAGGACTTCTAATACTAAGTTAAAAAGAGTGGCAAGAGTGGCCATTCTTGTCTTGTTCCTGATCTTAGAGGGATAGCTTTTCAATTTTTCACCACTGAGTATGATGTTAGCTATGGGCTTGTTGTATGTCACCTTTATTATCTTGAAGTGTGCCCCTTCTATATCCACTTTATTAACAGTTTGTATCATAAACAGGTGTTGAATGTTGTCAGATGCTTTTTCTGCATCTGTTGAGTTGATCATATGGTTTTTATTCTTCATTTTGTTAATGTGGTGTATCATGTTGATTGATTTGTGAATGTTGAATCATCCTTGCATCCCTAGAATAAATCCCTCTTGATCATGGTTTATGATCCTTTTAATGTATCATTGTATTTGATTTGCTAATATTTTGGTGATGATTTTTAATATATGTTCATCGGAAATGTTGGCCTGTAATTTTATTTTTTTGTATGTTGTTTTTGTCTCATTTTGGTGGCCTTATAAAATAGAGTTAGGAAGCATTCTTTCCTCTTCAACTTATTGGGTATGGTTTGAGAAGGACATGTATTAAATTTTCTTTGAATGTTTGGTAGAATTCACCTGTGATGCCATCTGGTCCTGGACTTTTGTTTTGGAGAGAGGTTTTGATTACTGTTTCAATCTCTATACTAGTGATCACTCCATTCAGATTTTCTATTTCTTCATGGTTTGGTCTTGGGAGAGTGTATGACTCTAAGAACTTGTCCATGTTTTTTTAGTGTCCAATTTGTTGGTGTATAGCTGTTGATAATATTATAAGCCTTTGTATTTCCACGGTATCTGTTATTTATCCCCTTTTATTTCATATTTTATTTATCAGAGCATTCTATCTTTTTTTCTTAGTGAGTCTAGCTAAAGGTTTGTCAATTTTATCTTTTCAAAGAACCAGTTCTTAGTTTCATTGATGTTTTCTATTGTCTTTTTAAACTCTCTTTAATTTGTTCTGATCTTTATTAATTCCTTTCTTTTACTGACTTTGGGCTTCATTTCCTCTTTCCCTAGTTTCTTTAGGTTAGATTGTTAATTTGAGACTTTTTCTTATTTCTTGAGGTAGGTCTATATTTCTATAAGCTTCCCTCTTAGTACCACTTTTGCTGCATCCCATAGGTTTTGATATGTCATATTTTCATTTCCATTGGTCTTCAAGTAATTTTGATTTCTCCTTTGATTTCTTCATTGGCCCAGTAGTTGTTCAGTAGTACCTTGTTCAGTCTCCACATATTTGCGATTTTTCCAGCTTTCTTCTTGTAGTTGATTTCTAGTTTTACACCATTTTGATCAGAAAAGATGCTCAATATGATTTCAGCCTTCTTAAGTTTATTGAGACTTGTTTTGTGTCCCAACATATGATCTGTCCTTGAGAAATTTCAATGCGCACTTGAGAAGAATGTCCATTCTGCTGCACTTGGACAGAATGCTCTGTACAGATCTATCAAATCCATTTGATCTGATGTTTCATTTAAGGCCGCTGTACTTGTTGACTTTTTGTCTGGATGATCTGTCCACTCGTGTAAGTGGGGTGTTAAAGTCCCTTACTATTATTGTGTTGCTGTCAATTTCTCCCTTTAGGTCTGTTAATAATTGTTTTATATATTTTAGTGCTCCTATCTTGGGTCCATATATTTTGATTACTGTTATGTCTTCTTGATAAACTGTCCCCCTTATCATTATATATTGTCCATCTTTGTCACTTGTTACCTTTTTTGGCTTGAAGTCTATTTTGTCTGATATGAGTATGGTGACACCCAATTTTCTGGCTGCCATTTGCCTGGTGTATCCTCTTCCATCCCTTCACTTTGAGCCCATGTTTGTCTTTAGAGCCGAGGTGAGTCTCTTGGAGGCAGCATATTGTTGGGTCTTCTCTTTTAATCCATCCAGCACTCTTTTTTTTTTTTTTTTTTGATTGATGACTTCAGTCCATTTCCATTTAGATTGGTTATTGATAGATAAGGACCTAGTACTGCCATTTTATCTCTTGTTTTTTGGTTATTATATATCTCCATTGTTTCTTTTTCGTGTTTCTGTCTGCCATTTTGGTTTTCTGTGATATTTTTCTCAGTTTTTTAATTTTGTGTTTCTGCTTTAGATTTGTGTTTTATGGTTGCTCTGAGGTTTGTATGAAAAGTCTCAAAATAGTCCTTTTTCTGCTGATAGCATCTTATCTTCATTTACCTATGCTTGTTCTGTTCCTCTTCCCCTTTTGTGGTTTTTTGTCTCAAATTGTACCTTTTTATGCTGTGAGTTTGTTACCAAACTGAAGTAGCTATAGTTATTTTTTCTGCTTCCCCCTTCTTTAACCTTTATGTTCAAATAAAGTGTTTAAAAACCTATCCTGATAAAGAGTTACAATTTTCTGACTCTATTTATCACCTCACTCAAAGTTTTGTGTACTTTTGCCTTTTTGTTTATAGTAGAAGAGCCCTTTTCAGTATTTCCTGTAAGGCAGGTCTAGTGTTGATGAGCTCCCTCAGCTTTTGTTTGTCTGGGAAAGTCTTTATGTCTCCTTCATAACTGAATGATAACTTTGATGGATAGGGTATTCTTGGGTGACAGTTTTTATCTTTCAGTATTTTCAGAATGTCATTTCACTCCCTCCTGGCCTGTGGAGTTTCAGGTGAGAAATCTGCCTAAGGGGGCTCCTTTGTAGGTTACTTCCCTTTTTTCCCAGGATGCCTCTAAAATTATTTCTTTGTCATTGACTTTTGACAATTTTAATAGGATGTGTGTTGGAGAAGGTCTTTTTGCACTGAGGTAATAAGGTATTCTTCTAGCTTCGTGGACTTATGTATTCAATTTCTCCCCCAGGTTTGGGAAATTCTCAGCTATTGTTTCTTTAAATAAATTCTCTGCTTCCTTCTCTCTCCCTTCTCCTTCTGGGATACCCATGATCCTAATTTTTCCCTTCCTGTAAGAGTCAATTATCTCTTATGGAAGTTCCTCATTTAAAAAATACCTTATTTCGCTTTCCTCTTCTACTTGTATCATCTCTAGATGTCTGTCTTTGAGCTCACTAATTCAAACTTCCTTATGGTCTACTCCATTTCCCATGCTTTCTAATGCATTTTCATCTCATTTATTGAGTTCCTCAGCTCTAGAATTTGCTTCTTTTTTAGAATTCCTATCTCTTTGGTAAAGTATTCCTTCTGTTCATTAATTTTATTCCTGAGCTCATAAAACCACCTTTCTGAGTTTTCTTGCAGCTCACTGAGTTTCTTCACCATAGCTATTCTAGAATTCTCTATAAATTAGGTCACAATACTCCATGACTTTAAGTTTTGTTTCTGTAGAACTGTTATTTTCTCTTGTGGTAGTGTTACTATGGTGCTTCATGGTTCTTGTTGAGTTGTTCATCTGTGGGTGCAGTTGAAGTAGCAACAGGCTAGAAATCAGAGCCCTTTCTTTTGTTTTCCAGTAGGTGGTGTTACAGCACAAGTTTTGGGGTTTTTTTCACTTGAGTTCCCTTTGGTTATATTTGCAGTGGGCACTTTTCACTGTCCACCTTCTCAGTAAGAGGTGTGGCTTCATGCCTCCTTTATTGCTTCTGTGCCTCTGGCTTTGTTGTTACCTTGCTTCTGCCATTGCCGCTGCCCTTGCCACCTGGCTTACCAAGATGGTGGGCTCTTCCCACATGTCTGGGCATTGCAAGTTCTGCTGCTGTCGGGGGAGGGAAAGGAGAGGGATATCCATGGTCCCATGGGTGCCTCTGCTGTGTCTGGTAATGTAAGGTTCACAGACTGCCACTGAGAGTTGGGGATGTGGGGGCCAGGGTTGTGGGGAGCCTCCACAGCTGGAGGGTTGAGGTCCCAGGCCCCATTGCTTCTGCTGCCCAATTACCCTCATGTATCTTGAACTTATTTGTGACATATTATCATTGTTTATTTTCATACTTGTCTCCGCATCAGAGCATGAGTTCATTGAAGCAAGAACCTCTATCTTTTCTGTCTTGTGTCCCCAGTTACCTGTGTTGTGAGGGTAACATAGTATATGCTCAATAAATATTTATTGAATAAATGAATGAATCAACTACTCCTTCATATATCTCTCTATATGGATGATCTACGGACAACCTAAATTCTTTTTTTAATGATTCTTTATGTTAAAAATTAGTTCATTATTTCTCCTCTCGATTTTCTTGTCTCAGACTCAGGCATTCATTCATGTGAGAACTTTCTAAGTACAGATGGTCCTCAACGTATGACAGTTTGACTTATGAATTCTCAACTTTACAATGGTGCAAAAGCAATAGACATTCAGTAGAAACTGTACTTCACATTTTGAGTTTTGATCTTTTCCTAGACTAGTGGAATTCTATGCGTACAATGCTCTCTCATGATGCTGGTAGGGGCAGCAAGTCACAGTTCCCAGTTAGGTATGAGATCATGAGGATCAGCCACCGATACTCTTACAACCATTCTGGTTTTCACTCTCAGTACAGTATTCAAAAAAATTACACAAAATAAGCAACACTTTACTATAAAATAGGCTTTGTGTTAGATGATTTTGCCCAACTGTAAGCTAATGGAAATGTTCTGAGCCTGTTTAAGGTAAGTAAGGCCAAGCTATGGTGTTCAGTAGGTTAAGTGTTATTAAATGCATTTTCAACTTACTATATTTTCAACTTATGATGGATTTATCAGGATGTAACCCCACTGTAAGTTGAGGAAGATCTGTATTTCCTTTTTGTCTCTCTCACTCCCTCATCTTTAATAAAATGGAGATCAGAGTTGTATGAACTTCATTTACTTAATTTCTTTGTCTCTTCTGTAGTTCTTTATATGACTAATTCTAATTTGTATCTTTGTTCCATTCTCTTTCCTTTCCAGTTCATGTCTCTAATCAATTATTTTTTCTGAGATCATATCTAATTTTGTCTTCTCTACTTGAAAACGTTGATTCCAGTTGCCTGTAACTATGGCTGGCTAATTTGTAAGACTCTTTACCAAACTACCCCAATATATATCTAGTTTTATCACCTGCTAAACCAGTTCAGTGTATTCCCTATATGATAATTATACAAAACATTTCATCTTTTCTAAAATATGATATGCTTATAGATATCTTCAGATATTTACACACACTCATCTCTTCTTCAGTCAGTGAAGGATAGGTGTTAACTCTTCTTTAAATGTTTGGTGAAATTCACCTGTGAAGCCATCTGGTCCTGGAATTTTATCTTTGCGAGTTCTTAAGTTACTGATTCAATTTCATTAGTGGTAATTGGTCTGTTCATATTTTCTGTTTCTCTCTGATTTGGGTATAGATTAATTCTGTCTGATCTAATGTGTCACTTAGGCCAGTGTTTCCTTATTAATTTTCTGTCTGGATGATCATCCACTGATGTTAGAGGGATGTTAAAGTCCCCTACTATTATTGTGTTACTGTCAGTTTCTTTCTTACATCTGTTAATATTTGCTGTATATATTTAAGTGCTCCTATGTTGGGAGTATATATATTTACAATTATTATACCTTCTTGTTGGATTCATTCCTTTATCTTTATGTGATGTCCTTCTTTGTTTCTTGTTGCAGTCTGTTTTGGGGTTTTTTTTGTTTTGTTTTGTTTTGTTTTGCGGTACGCGGGCCTCTCACTGTTGTGGCCTCTCCCGTTGCGGAGCACAGGCTCCGGACGCACAGGCACAGCGGCCATGGCTCACGGGCCCAGCCACTCTGCAGCATGTGGGATCTTCCCGGACCGGGGCACGAACCCATGTCCCCTGCATCGGCGGGTGGACTCTCAACCACTGCGCCACCAGGAAACCCCTACAGTCTGTTTTAAAGTCTATTTTGTCTGATATAAGTATTGCTACCCCTGCTTTCTTTTTGTTTTCATTTGCATGGAAGACCTTTTTTCACCCTCTCACTTTTAGTCTGTGCGTGTCTTTAGATCTGAAGTGAGTCTCCTGCAGGCAGCATACATATAGGTGTGTGTGTGTGTGTGTGTGTGTGTGTGTGTGTATTCAGCCTCTGTGTCTTTTGATTGACACATTTAGTCCATTTACAGTTAACGTATTTATTGATGTATGTACTTGTTGCCATTTTGTTAATTGTTTTCTGGTTGTTTTGTAGTTCTTATTTGTTTCTTCTTTTGCTCTGCTCCCTTGTGATTTGATAACTATCTTTAGTGTTATCTTTAAATTCCTTGTGTGTGTGTGTGCGTGTGTGTGTATCTGTTACAGTTTTTGGTTTGTGGTTACCATAATATTTTTCTTCACCTACGTGTAACTATCTTTAGAAGACCATTGATTTTCATGGAAGCTGTTCATCACACCATGATGAACGTGGCCTGAGTCAAATTGGAATAGAAGAGCATGTTAGGCTTCACGACCTAACAAATTAAGAAAGTCATCTATGGGCAGATGTGCAGGGTCTTAAATTATTGCTTAAAAGCATAACTAAAATGTTATTCTCTTATTGTCTCACCCAAAGTATCGCTGTCATACTTTTGAGTAGATAAAACAGTTCTTATTAATTACCAGATTGCATTGCACTTAAACAGCATGGTTAAATCCTTACCAGAAGTCTGAGATTCAAGAATAACGTAATCCCCAGACACAGTGATTTGGAATGGATTTTCAGCCCTGAGTTTAACTGCTTGAGGAAAGTGAGCTTGGTCTCTTGCACACTGTAGCACGAACATTGGAGAAAAAAAGGTATAACCATGCAGGTTGTGTATCATTTTAATGTTCTCCCAAGTTCTTGAGGGCCCAGTAATCTGAATAAGCAGTGAAGCAAGTTTACCACGATAACTGCAGATCCAGAGAAAAGACATTTAAAGTGTTCTTTCCAAATGAATTTCTGTTCTCAAAATTCAAAATTCAAAAATTTTTAAATGTAGATTTTATTGACTCCATGACTATGTTCTATATGACTATATTCTATATCTGAGCTCACAGTTGATAAAATGAGTGAATGAATTAGTGATGTCTATTCATTTAGAGAATGTTACAAATTAAAATGCTGGGTATGGGGGTTGTCATTAAACTCAGTTTGCAAAGTAGAGCCCAGGATATAATCTGAAAAAGTAGGATAGAATAGAAGAAGAGGAAAGTTGTGCCTGGAGGACAGAGGTACCAGAGAAGAAAGGAGTCTGAGAGTCTTGAAGAGATGAAGTTCTCCATGCAATTAGGTAAGAATCCACACTCTACCATGGTTCAGCAACTGCTGGGCTCCATCTCCACTCCAACATCTAGCATTACCTAGTCCACCATGCTTAGCTGCATCAGCAGTTTTTTTCCCCTCAGCGCACACTCACTTCATCCTTTCATCCTTGCTGTTCCTCTTACCTGGAATGCTCTCCCTCAGATCTTCACTGACCGGCTCCTTCTTGCAGTTCATATCTCAATTCAAATATCACTTGCTCAGGACACCTCTGACCACCAGTGTAAAGTGGCCACACTCCCATCTGTTGTGTCATTTTCTGAGCTGTACCTGTTTTATTACCGTGTGGCACCTACTGGTTTCTGAATTATTGTCACTCATTAGTTTACTTCTTTTTTTTTTGAATAAGTCTGGCTTGGTTAGAACATAATCTCCATGAAGTCAGAGATTTGTCTTGTTTATGTGCTATCCTCAGTGTCTAGATAGTGAAGGTCCTTGATAAATACTTGTTAGATATATAAATATATATTAACTTGACAAATATTAACAGATGTGCTTTATATTTCCAGCTTTTTTAAAAAAAACAGCCTACACATGCCTTTCAAAGATGTTTCTATTTGCATAGGAAAAAGTCAGGAACAAAATAAATATACCAAAATATTTATTGGTTATATCTTGTAGAATGGTTATATCTTGTAGAATTATATACAGAATAGTCTGTATATAATAAGTGATAATTAGCCAGTTACATAAGTATTAATTATATGGTCAAATGAAAATAAAAGAGAAAAATAAATGTTCGAAAGAATCATTGGCAGGAATTGTACAAACACCTTCCCAGCTGAAGTAGAAATGGCTAGTGAACAGCTCCTCCTTTGTGATTCAGAGTCTGAAAGAAAGAGCAGTAAGTTTTCCTTTCTGATTTAAGTGGAGAGAATAAAAGAAGAGCTCCTTGCATATGGAACAATAAAACTTTCTGGTTGATAAGGAGTCTAGAACAACAACAACAACAAAAGGAACATTTTGTCCTGTTTAATTAGGGAGAGTGGTTTACAGGTGAATAATGGGGAGTATGGTTCTGAAAGTCAGAAGAGTGAGAATGAGAAATGTCTAAAAGAGCACTTGACTGTGAACTTGCCTGATGTCCTGCAGGACACTCAGGGTCAATATAATGCTCAGCATGTACTCAGGGCCATTAGAAGAAGTCTATCTCTGGGCCTCTGTTCTTCCATCCCCATCATCAGCCGTTGTTCCCAAACCCCCTTCCTTTTCTTGTGTTTGCCTCACTCTAGTGACAATTATCATAGCTGTGGCTTCTCTTGATAGGTTTCTTTGAGAGCTGTGTGTTTGATATACTTTTGCAGGATTACGTTATTCTTGAATCTCAGACTTCTGGTCAGGATTTAACCATGCTGTTTAAATGCAATGCAATCTGGTAATTAATAAGAACTGTTTTATCTACCATCTGAGTCTCAAAAGTATAATAGCGATACTTTGGGTGAGCCAATAAGAGAATAACATTTCCAGGTGATTTACATAAATTAACTCATTTAGTCCTTGTAACAATCGGGAACGAATTCTAGAAAATGAAATACCAGGTTATCAAGCTGGAAATTAGATTTTTAACTTGAAGGTAATTTGAGGGGAGCAAGACCAATCTCCCAAGTAATATTACAACACGGTGTCCCAGAGAAGGCAAGACCCAACAAGCTGTGGTCATCTGTCCAAGGTTTGATGGAAGAATGCTGTCAGTCAGCCTGCTTCCCAGGGATCAAGTCTATGGTCCCTTTGATAATGGTTTGTCCATTTAAAGGGTGTCACTTGAGAGACAAACACAGCTGCTACAACGTAGGGCACTCAACCTCAACCAATCTTCGTACTATCTCAGGGCCAAAATATCCCCTTTCTGCACTCTGTTAATCAAGTATGCATACATAAAATGCAATGTATTCATAAACCCAGTCCACCACTCACCAGCTATACCAATGCAGGATTTGCACTTCTCACTTACTGAAGCTGAGAATGTCCCATTTGTTCTTTTTCGGTTCAAAATTATGTTTTACTCTTACAAGGCAAGACATTAGCTGAAGCTTCAGCTGATGATTCCTAGCTAGCTTTTTAAAATAAAACATAAAAATCATAAAGTAATGCCATAATGGAGCCTCTTCTTCTAATTCTCAAGTTTTCCCTTGAATTCTTAGCCTAATTCAAGAGCAAAAAATGCTGCATTTGTGTGAATCAAGTCCATGAACAATTTAATTTCCTGCTTTGCTGCAAAAACAAAAAAAAGTTTATAAAATGTTATCAAGTACAACCCAAAAGCTTAAATTTAATCACTGCTTTATTAATCAGAAGTTCTTGGCAAGACACCCATATCTATTCTCAAGATAACCCATTGTTCTTTGTTTGAGGTTGAGAAGATATGAGTAAGTTTCTTGAAGCTTACTAAACGAAAACTGTGTGTATTTAAGGTTTGGAAGAGGGGCAAAAGGAGTAGAGGTGGAAGTTTCTATAGCACTGTGATCAAGAGTTGGAACTCTGGAGCTAGACTCCCAGGATTAAACCCTAGCTCTGCCACCTTTTGACGACTATCTGTCCCTCAAACCTGTTTCCTCTTATTCTGGGGCACCCTGGCAGACTACATAAAGGTGGCCACATAACTGAGTTCTAGCCAATAGAATATGAACAGAAGTTATGTACACCACTTCCAGAAATGACCTGTAAGGACTGCTATGTCTGACTCTCCATGTTCTTTCCCCATATGCCAGTGCATGAAGATAAGCACGATATGGTAGGCAGAATAATGGTCCTGCCAGAGAAGTCTGTGTCCTAATCCCCAGGACCTGGGAGTATGTTAGGTTACATGGCAGAAGGTTGCAGATGGAATTAAGGTGGCTAATCAGCTGACTTTAAAATAGGGGGATTATCCTGGCTTATCTGAGTGGGCTCAGTGTAGTCACTGGGTCCTTAAAAGCAGAAGGGGGAGGCAGAAGAGAGAGAACCAGAGAGATGGCAGCGTGTGAAGGTCTTAGCCTGATGTCGTTAGCTGTGAATATGTAAGGGGGCCATGAGCCCGGAAAGAAGGTGGTATCTAAACAGTGCAAAGGGCAAGGAAACAAATTCTCACCTGGGGGCTCCGGAGTGGAATGCATACCTGCAATACCTGGAGGGTAGCCCAGGGAGACCCATGTCCGATACCTGATTTACAGATTTATAAGATAATATATTCGTGTTGTTTTAAGCCACTGAGTCCATGGCAATTTGTCACAGCAACAGTAGGAAATTAACACACACTGCAACCTTGAAAGCCAGTGTTGGTGTCAGAGCCACCAGATGGAAGGAGTCTGTGTCCCTGTATCAGCTCTTAGAAGAAAACTCCAACCAATCAAAAACCTGCTTTGGACGTTCTGTGAGCAAGAAATAAACGTCTACTGTTTGAGCCTTTATACCTTTTGGAATTAGTTTTTTGCAGTGGCCAGTGTTACCTTGATTAAAACAACTTGGCAAGTCACATAGCCCCTCAATGCCTTAGTACCCTCATCTGTAAAACATGGTGTGATACTACTTGGGAGGTTGGTCTCGCTCACCTCAAATTTATCTTCGAGTTAAAAATCTAATTTACATCTTCTATGCAGGTATTTCATCTTCTAGAATTCGTTCCTGAGTGTTACAAGAACTAAATGAGTTAATATACGTAAATCACTTAGAATGAATATTGACACATGTTGAGTCCTACTAAAGTATTAAATGTCATTATTATTATCCAGGGATGTGAGGGAAAAACTAAGGTGAAATTTCTGGAGGTCAATGAATTAGCATAGCGATTGCAGTGGACATAGCATGGTCAAAACTCTATAAAAGCACTTAGAAATGTGGGGGAATTATGCATCTTTACTGTCTATAATTGATTTAATCTTTTAGTTCAGAATGATGAGGAGTACTGATGCTTTGATTTTATAAAATATAGGGAGTTTGTCCTATATTGGGCTCTAAATGGAATTACACACATGGAATGTGCCACTTTTTCCATTTTCTTCTTTTTCCTTTTCTTTCTCTATATGGTAATGACTTCCTTCTTCCTTTCTTGGGAGTTTTAGGATCATGTGAGCACTTTTCCCTCCTTTAGATAACATATTCATAGAAATGTGAAGAAGCAGGAATCATAAAATCTCAAGCCTAGGGCTTCCCTGGTGGCGCAGTGGTTGAGAGTCCGCCTGCCGATGCAGGGGACACGGGTTCGTGCCCCGGTCCGGGAAGATCCCACATGCCGCGGAGCGGCTGGGCCCGTGAGCCATGGCCGCTGAGCCTGCGCGTCCGGAGCCTGTGCTCCGCAACGGGAGAGGCCACAACAGTGAGAGGCCCGCGCATAGCAAAAAACAAAACAAAAAAAATCTCAAGCCTAAAATAAGGGATTTCTTAACGTAAAATTTGGAACAACATATTACAAGTAGAAAGTTTAAGAAATGCTTTGCAAAGAAGCATCTAAGATTTTATAACTCACTTTATCTTCTTTAGTTACTATAATAACTATCAGGAAAAAATAAGTCAGACTCACCAAGCACGGTCATCAGAACTCTTTCTCAGCTGCCTATCCTCCCAAAGGCATTCAAGGAATCTTTATGTCCCAGCAGCACAGCTTCATTACTGCCACTCAGCAAGTGATTATTCTGCAAAATAAAATGAAAAATAGACAAAGAATGAAAATGAATCAATGTCTTATTTTTCTTGGAGTCAGCATTTTCCACTGAAAAAGCTTTTTAAAATTTATAATATGGTATTCCCATATCTTAGGAGTCAACAACTTCCAAATTTTGGTGAAATGAACTATTTGGGGAAATTATTTATATACAATAATTATGTAAACTTGGATATCTATAAAAATTAAAAATTTTAAATCTGAACATGGGAGGGGGCTATAGATTAGAAATGCTGGCAAAGTATACGATTGTTGGTATATTATTTTTTCTACCTTTTTCTTAGGTATTTCCATGCTGTTTTATGGTAATATTGAGGAAAATCAGGTGTGAACTGCCAGGCTGTTCCAAGTCACTTTGTCTTTTTGATTTAAATAAAATGACTCAACTCTCATTCTACAAAAAGCAGAAACCCAGGATCTCTTCCAAAAGTCTTGGGTGTTTTAGAAATGTTACCTTTTCTCTTTTTTTTCTCTTCTTTTTTTTAAATTGAAGTATAGTTGATTTACAATGTTGTACTAGTTTCTGGTACAAAAAAGTGATTCAGGTATAGTTAGATAGATATAGATACAGATGTGTTCTTTTTCAGATTCTTTTTTATTATAGATTATTAGAAGATATTGAATATAGTTCCCTGTGCTGTATAGTAGGACCTTCTGTTTATCTATTTTACATATAGTAGTGCGTATCTGTTAAACCCAAGTTCCTAATTTATCCCTACTTTACTTCTTCATTACCTTGGCCATGCTTTCCCTTTGCCTGGGGTTTTGTCTATTGCAGAGGTTTCCTCTTTATTACCAGCCAGCATTGACCATCACCCAGATTCTTCCATCGTCTAAAAGATCACACACACTAGACTCTATAGTGGTTTTTAATAAAATTTAGGCCTAAGGTGGGTAACGTAGGCACAGAGCATTATGCAACAAATAAGTTACAGTTGAATAATAGATGTGCACCTAATGAAGTCACTTGGCCATTTTCTCTGAACATCTTGATAGGCAGAGGCCCAGTGTCTGGCCATCTTGCTGGGTTTTTCCTTTCCGTGCCCCCTGCTTCCCTCCATCCCCTCATGTCTCTCTCTGAAGCTGTTGGAAGGAGCTCCAGATCCTCCTCATTGTAGTACATCTGTTTTCCTTCTCTTTATTTCTTTGCCTTCTAGATTGCTCATTTTTAGCTTTTCTCTTCAAACCCCAAACAACCATTCATGGTTTCATTTAAATAAAGAGCCATTTATCTTAGAGATAAATAATGCCATTTACTTAGAATTCCTATAGTTAGTTTTGTCTCTGGGTGACCGTTTAATTCTCTTCCATGGAAAATTTAGATTAGACATTTGTATTCATACAGAATGACTAATTTTACATGAATCAATCTGAGTTTCAATTATTCTGACCAATACGAGGTCAGTTTTAGTGATAACATATTCCCAGTTTTAAAGATGAAGAAGTTTAGGGACATGGAAGTTGTCAAAGCCAGCAAGTGGCAGAATCAGACTTTGGTCGCAGGTCTTTGGCTTTCTATGCCTGGATACTTTACAATACACCAGTTGACAATGATATACGTTAATAAGGCTGTGTGTCAAAACCCCAAGGTAATAATTGGAAATTGTAGACTCGTTATAGAGTCTGAGGTATTGGCTTTAACTAAGGAAACGGGAAATTTTACAGAAAGGTCAGACAAGAGCCAGACAACTGTTAACCCCCTGGATACTGGAATCCGTAGAGACTAGAAGATGTGACCAGATTAGTAATTGGCTAAGCTACGATTATGCCTCTGACAGTGGCTCCAGGGCACATTTTGTGAAAGGACATGTTTGTGTACCATAACATTAACTTCAAAAGGTTATGTTTGTAGCTGAAAAAAATTCCAGCTTCCCTTCGTCCATGTGTGGAATAACCCATGAATTCAACTAAACTCTCCAAAGGACCTGCTCTTTGTCTGCAATATCTTTGGATTTCATAAACACATAAAAATATTACTTCTTGTAATACAGCTCCCAAAAATACTCTTTAAAAATTTCACGATGGGATGAAAACATCCTGTCATTGTGGCACACTAGATTATGAAGTACAAACTTAACACATACGTTTTGGGTTGAAATTTACACACTACAGTCAGACAAGAAATACTGTCTACCTATAACTGATCTCATACTGGTCAGGAGTCACCATTTATATTGAAGTGGGAGTGGCAGTGTCTAGCAGTGGAATTAAACATGCCAATTCAAGGTAACTCAGTTCTTCCACTGAAGACGGTCTCTTTCAGATTAATTCAGTATTACTTGAATCAACAAGCCATTTAGAGTTTAATTCTCTGCCAGGTAAGTTTCTTCCCTCTCTTTTCCCTCCTTCCCAGGGTGGCGTCGGGGTTCAGGGAGGTTTAGGTGTCCTCATGACATTGGTGGGAATGAGGGCTCTACTCTAGGGGAGCTGTCTTATCCTGCTTGTCTCTGTACACAGACCTCTGACCTCACTGCTGAGTGGGTCGTGACTGTTGTGGGGATTTAAACCAGGAATCACCTCATCCCTTAGCAGCTCTCTAGACCCCTTTGGTCTGACCGTGACTTCCAGGTGATTCCTGGCTTGTTTGACCATCAGAGCATTACCCAGGCAGTGGCTCACTTCACCCTGTTGGGAAATAATTCTCCATGGGCCTCTGGCATTTCTGCACATCTTGTGAGCAAGGCGCTGATAACCCTTGGTGCTAGACTATCATTTCCAGAGTATTTGTGTACTGAATGGCCTCAGAAGGTGGAGATGCTATCTCCCTCGGAGCAAAGAGCAGGCAGGTTGACCACCATTATGCAAGAGTTGGCTTCCTTAAGCTGTGTGCAGTTGTCATTAGGTTTGTGTCGCCCTGTGGGACTGGGGCTTGGAGAAGCAGCACGAGAAATACTGAAACAAGGGTTACTGCTGTTACTGTGACTCATAAACTGTCCTTCAGCTCTGCCCCAGGAGTCTGGTGAATTTTTCTGGTATCTGTAGAGCAGTGGCCATCTAACTTACTGGCTTGTAAGTAAGGGAAAATCTCAGACCCTTCTCAGTTCTTAGCACACCCCTTGGCAAACACAGCCAGGACCTTCAACTTTCTTCTGAGTTTAACATGGGAAGAGACACAAGGGAAGTTGGTTACCCTTTCTACACCATCTCAGGCCATGAGGAGCTTTCTCCAGTTCCCACCCGCCCTGCCTGAAGAAGCCACACCATCATTTCCACATCCTACCATGAGTGACTTGCCTGGGTTGGCAAGGGGCATCCCATGAGAGTCTCACCTGGAGATCCAACGGGAGCAGGAGTTTCTGGCTCATTCATTAATCTCGATTCTTGATTCATCAAAGGAAGTTTTCATTATTTAGAAACCCCACTTTTCCTTTCCACAAAGCCTGTTTTTTCAAGACCAGGGCATGACTTTGTGCCTCAGGATGCTACGTTGGAAACCAAAAGCTGTAACTGACTTGTGTTGTGTGCATACTCGTGCAAAAGATTCCAAGTCTCCTCGAGGCTGTGAGTAACCCTGGCTGGCTAGGGAGGAAGAAACAGTGATAATATTTCAAAAATATTTTTCCTGTAGCATGCATACCTATTTGCAAATATAGATTAAACACATGCAGGCTTCTTAACATGTCTTGGCACAGGAGAGGGAGTAACAACAAATCAATTCAAAAGCACACGTTTACAAACACTTCAGGCTATCATGACTTTAGTCAGTCCTGATAATATTTATAAGTTATATATATAACTGGACTCAGAAAACCTGTTAGTTCACCAGTATTTAAAATAAATATCACTAATCCTTATCATTAAAAAACACCAAAACCAAACAGAACAATTTTGGGACAAGAATTATCATTATTTCCCCAGAAAAGAAAAATCTTGGGAGTGAGTTATTACATTTCTTTACATAGAGATTCGCTTTAAGAAGAAACAGACTTAACTGTGGTCTAACTGCTGCGTACATACTTTGGGTTAGTCGCAAAGCAAATTGAAGTTGGAGATCAACCCTCATGGCATTCTTAGCATCTGAAGTGGATAGTGCAAGGAGGCATTCAAGAAGTTAAGAAAATCTCAGTAGTTTGGACATTGAAATCTACAAAAAGGACCTTTCCGAATGTTTTACCTGGAAATATCTATATCTGTCTCTGTTTATGTCTGTCTATATTATTCACTAGACCGATGCTTTAATCTTTTAAAAATTTACCTTGAAGTTGAAGAATCATTTTGATCTGAGTGAAGAGACATTGATAGGTTAGAAATCAATCATTTTATTTTTTTACATTTTTAATTGAAGTATAGTTGATTTATAATTGTTTCAGGCATTCAGCAAAGTGGTTCACATATATATTTATATATATAAATATATATATATATTTGTTTTTCAGATTCTTTTCCATTATAGGTTACTACAAGGTATTGAATACAGTTCCCTGTGCTATACAGTAGGTTTTTGTTGTTTATCTATTTTATATATAGTACTGTATATCTGTTAATCCCAAACTCCTAATTTATCCCTCCCCCCTTCCCCCTTGGTAACCATAAGTTTGTTTTCTATGTCTGTGCATCTATTTCTGTTTTGTAAATAAGTTCATTTGTATCATTTTCTTAGATTCCACATATAAATGATATTGTATGATATTTGTCTTTCTCATTTTGACTTACTTCACTTAGTATGATAGTCTCTGGGTCCAACCTTGTTGCTGCAAATGGCATTATTTTGTTCCTTTTTCATGGCTGAGTAATATTCCATTGTATACATGTACCACTCTTTATCCTTTCCTCTGTTGATGGACATTTAGGCTGCTTCCATGTCTTGGCTATTGTAAATAGTGCTGCTATGAACATAGGGGTGCATGTATCTTTTTGAATTAGAGTTTTCATCTTTTCAAGAAGAAATCAATCATTTTAACCTTACCCTTCTATATGTTTTATAATATTATCTTAATACTTAAGTAAACAATAATTATCTTACGATGATTTGTTTTTACAACAGGTTTTTATTAGTTATCTATTGTATACATATTAGTGTATGTATGTCAATCCCAATCTTCCAATTCATCCCACCACCATCCCCCACCCCCGCTTTCCCCACTTGGTACCCATACGTTTCCTCTCTACATCTGTGTCTCTATTTCTGCCTTGCAAACTGTTCTTCTGTAATGTTTTTCTAGATTCCACATATATGCGTTAATATACGATATTCGTTTTTCTCTTTCTGACTTACTTCACTCTGGATGACAGTCTCTAGGTCCATTCATGTCTCTACAAATGACCCAATTTCGTTCCTTTTTATGGCTGAGTAATATTCCATTGTATATATGTACCACATCTTTTTTTTTTTTTAACATCTTTATTGGGGTATATTTGCTTTACAATGGTGTGTTAGTTTCTGCTTTATAACAAAGTGAATCAGTTATACATATACATATGTTCCCATATCTCTTCCCTCTTGCGTCTCCCTCCCTCCCACCCTCCCTATCCCACCCCTCCAGGCTGTCACAAAGCACCGAGCCGATATCCCTGTGCCATGCGGCTGCTTCCCACTAGCTATCTACCTTACTACGTTTGTTAGTGTGTATATGTCCATGACTCTCTCTCGCCCCGTCACAGCTCACCCTTCCCCCTCCCCATAACCTCAAGTCCGTTCTCTAGGAGGTCTGCGTCTTTATTCCTGCCTTACCCCTAGGTTCTTCATGACATTTTTTTTTTCTTAAATTCCATATATATGTGTTAGCATACGGTATTTGTCTTTTTCTTTCTGACTTACTTCACTGTGTATGACAGACTCTAGGTCTATCCACCTCATTACAAATAGCTCAATTTCGTTTCTTTTTATGGCTGAGTAATATTCCATTGTATATATGTGCCACATCTTCTTTATCCATTCGTCTGTTGATGGGCATTTCAGTTATTTCCAAGACCTGGCTATTGTAAACAGTGCTGCAATGAACATTGGGGTGCATGTGTCTTTTTGAATTATGGTTTTCTCTGGGTATATGACCAGTAGTGGCAGTGCTGGGTCATATAGTAATTCTGTTTTTTAGTTTTTTAAGGAACCTCCATACTGTTCTTCATAGTGGCTCTAACAATTTACATTCCCACCAACAGTGCAGGAGGGTTCCCATTTCTCCACACCTTCTCCAGCATTTGTTTGTAGATTTTCTGATGATGCCCATTCTAACTGGTATGAGGTGATACCTCATAGTTTTGATTTGCATTTCGCTAATAATTAATGATGTTGAGCAGCTTTTCATGTGCCTCTTAGCCATCTGTATGACTTCTTTGGAGAAAGAAGTATTTAAAATAAATATCACTGCCCATTTTTGGATTGGGTTGTTTGTTTTTTTAATATTGAGCTGCATGAGCTGTTTATATATTTTAGAGATTAGTCCTTTCTCCAGTGATTCATTTGCAAATATTTTCTCCCATTCTGAGGGTTGTTTTTTCGTCTTGTTTATGGTTTCCTTTGCTGTGCAAAAGCTTTGAAGTTTCATTAAGTCCCATTTGTTTATTTTTGGTTTTATTTCCATTACTCTAGGAGGTGGGTCAAAAAGGATCTTGCTGTGATTTATGTCAAAGAGTGTTCTTCCTGTGTTTTCCTCTAAGAGTTTTACAGTGTCTGGTCTTACATTTAGGTCTTTAGTCCATTTTGAGTTTATTTTTCTGTGTGGTGTTAGAGAGTGTTCTAATTTCATTATTTTACATGTAGCTGTCCAGTTTTCCCAACATCACATACTGAAGAGACTGCCTTTTTTCTATTGTATATCCTTGCCTCCTTTGTCATAGATTAGTTGACCATAGGTGCGTGGGTTTATCTCTGGGCTTTCTATCCTGTTCCATTGATCTATATTTCTGTTTTTGTGCCAGTACCACATTGTCTTGACTACCGTAGCTTTGTAGTATAGTCTAAAGTCAGGGAGCCTGATTCCTCCAGCTCCGTTTTTCTTTCTCAAGATTGCTTTGGCTATTCAGGGTCTTTTATGTCTCCATACAAATTTTAAGCCTTTTTGTATAGTTCTGTAAAAAATCCCATTAGGATTTTTATAGGGATTGCTTTGAATCTGTAGATTGCTTTCGGTAGTATAGTCATTTTCACAATATTGATTCTTCCAGTCTAAGAACATGGTGTATCTCTCCATCTGTGTCATCTTTGATTTCATTCATCAGTGTCTCATAGTTTTCTTAGTACAGGTCTTTTACCCCTTTAGTAGGTTTATTCCTAGGTATTTTATTCTTTTTGTTGCAGTGGTGAATGGGCTTGTTTCCTAAATTTCTCTTTCTGATCTTTTGTTGTTAGTGTATAGGAATACAAGAGATTTCCATGCATTAATTTTGTATCCTGCAACTTTACCAAATTCATTGATTAGCTCTAGTAGTTTTCTGGTGGCATCTTTAGGATTATATGTGTATAGTACCATGTCATTTGCAAACAGTGACAGTTTTACTTCTTCTTTTCCAATTTGGATTCCTTTTATTTTTCTTCTCTGATTGCTGTGGCTAGGACTTCCAAAACTATGTTGAATAATAGTGGCAAGAGTGGACATCCTTATCTTTTTCCTAATCTAAGAGGAAATGCTTTCAGTTTTTCACCATTGAGAATGATGTTGACTGTGGGTTTGTCATATATGGCCTTTATTATGTTGAGGTAGGTTCCCTCTATGCCCACTTCCTGAAGAGTTTTTATCATAAAGTTGTGTTGAATTTTGTCAAAAGCTTTTTCTGCATCTATTGAGATGATCATATGGTTTTTATTCTTCAGTTTGTTAGTATGGTGTTTCACATGGATTGATTTATGTATATTGAAGAATCCTAGCATCCCTGGGATAAATCCCACTTGATCATGGTGTATGATCCTTTTAATGTGTTGTTGGATTCTTTTTGCTAGTATTTTGTTGAGGATTTTTTGCATCTATATTCAGCAGTGATATTGGTCTGTAATTTTCTTTTTTTGTAGTATCTCTGTCTGCTTTTGGTATCAGGGTGATGGTGGCTTCATAGCATGAGTTTGGGAATGTTCCTTCCTCTGCAATTTTTTGGAAGAGTTTAAGGAGGACAGGTGTTAGCTCTTCTCTAAATGTTTATAGAATTCACCTGTGAAGCCATCTGGTCCTTGACTTTTGTTTGTTGGAAGATTTTTAATCACAGTTTCAATTTTATTACTTGTGATTGGTCTGTTCATATTTTCTGTTTCTTCCTGGTTCAGTCTAGGAATGTTATACCTTTCTAAGAATTTGTCCATTTCTTCCAGGTTGTCCTTTTTCTGGCATAGAGTTCCTTGTAGTAGTCTCTTATGATGCTTTGTATTTCTGTGGTGTCCATTGTAACTTCTCCTTTTTCATTTCTAATTTTATTGATTTGCGTCCTCTCCCTCTTTTTCTTGATGAGTCTGGCTAAAGGTTTATCAATTTTGTTTATCTTCTCAAAGCACCAGCTTTTAGTTTTATTGATCTTTGCTATTGTTTTCTTTGTTTCTATTTCATTTATTTCTGCTCTGATCTTTATGATTTCTTTCCTTCTGCTAACTTTGGGTTTTGTTTGTTCTTCTTTCTCTAGTTCCTTTAGGTGTAAGGTTAGATTGTTTGAGATTGTTCTTGTTACCAGAGGTAGGATTGTATTGCTATAAACTTCCCTCTTAGAACTGCTTTTGCTGCATCTCACACCTTTTGGATCATTGTGTTTTCATTGTCATTTGTCTCCAGGTATTTTTGGATTTCCTCTTTGATTTCTTCAGTGATCTCTTGGTTATTTAGAATGTATTGTTTGGCCTCCACGTGTTTATGTTTTTTATGTTTTTTTCACTGTAATGTATTTCTAATCTCATAGTGTTGTGGTCAGAAAAGATGCTTGATATGATTTCAATTTTCTTAAATTTACTGAGGCTTGATTTGTGACCCAAGATGTGATCTATCCTGGAGAATGTTCCGTGTGCACTTGAAAAGTGTAATTTGCTGTTTTCGGATGGAATGTCCTATAGATATCAATTAAATTATCTGGTCTATTGTGTCATTTAAAGCTTGTGTTTCCTTATTAATTTGCTCTCTGGATTATCTGTCCATTGGTATAAGTGTGGTGTTAAAGTCCCCCACTATTATTGTATTACTGTTGATTTCCTCTTTTATAGCTGTTAGCATTTCCCTTAGTACTGAGGTGCTCCTATGTTGGGTGCATATATATTTATAATTGTTATATCTCTTCTTGGATTGATCCCTTAATCATTATGTAGTGTTCTTGTCTCTTGTAACATTCTTTATTTTAAAGTCTTTATTTTAAAATCTGATAGGAGTATTGCTACTCCAGCTTCCTTTTGATTTCCATTTGCATGGAATAACTTTTTTCATCCTCTCATTTTCAGTCTGTATGTGTCCCTAGGTCTGAAGTGGGTCTCTTGCAGACAGCATATAGATGGGTCTTGTTTTTGTATCCATTCAGCGAACCTGTATCTTTTGGTTGGAGCATTTAATCCATTCACGTTTAAGTTAATTATCGATATGTATGTTCCTATTACCATTTTCTTAATTGTTTTGGGTTTGTTTTTGTAGGTCCTTTTCTTGTCTGTGTTTTCCACTTGGAAAAGTTCATTTAGCATTTGTTGTAGAGCTGGTTTGGTGGTGCTGAATTCTTTTAGCTTTTGCTTGTCTGTAAAGCTTCTGATTTCTCTGTCAAATCTGAATGAGATCCTTGCCAGGTTGAGTAATCTTGGTTGTAGTTTCTTCCCTTTCATTACTTTAAATATATCATGCCACTCCCTTCTGGCTTGTAGAGTATCTGCTGAGAAATCAGCTGTTTACCTTATGGGAGTTCCCTTGTATGTTATTTGTCATTTTTCCCTTGTTGCTTTTAATAATTTTTGTTTGTCTTTAATTTTTGTCAATTTGATTACTATGTGTCTCAGCATGTTTCTCCTTGGGTTTATCCTGCCTGGGACTCTCTGTGCTTCCTGGACTTGGGTGGCTATTTCCTTTCCTGTGTTAAGGAAGTTTTCAACTCTAATCACTTCAAGTATTTTCTCGTGTCCTTTCTCTCTCTCTTCTCCTTCTGTGACCTCTATAATGCCAATGTTGGTGTGTTTAATGTTGTCCCAGAGGTGTCTTAGGCTGTCTTCATTTCTTTTCATTCTTTTTTCCTTATTCTGTTCCATGGCAGTGAATTCCACCATTCTGTCTTTCAGGTCACTTATCCATTCTTCTGCCTCAGTTATTCTGCTCTTGATTCCTTCTAGATAATTTTTAATTTGAGTTATTTTATTGTTCATGTCTGTTTGTTGTTCTTTAATTCTTCTAGGTGTTTGTTCTTTAATTCTTCTAGGTCTTTGTTAAACATTTCTTGCATCTTCTCGATCTTTGCCTCCATTCTTTTTCTGAGGTCGTGGATCATCTTCACTATCATTATTCTGAATTTTTTTTTCTGGAAGGTTGCCCATCTCTGCTTCATTTAGTTGTTTTTCTGGGTTCTTATCTTGTTCCTTACTCTGGTACATAGTCCTCTGCCTTTTCATTTTGTCTATCTTTCTGTGAATGTGGTTTTCATTCCCCGGGTTGCAGGATTGTAGTTTTTTCTGCTGTCTGCCCTCTGGTGGATAAGGCTATCTAAGAGGCTTGGGCAAGCTTCCTGGTGGGAGGGACTGCTGGGGGTTAGATCTGGGTGTTGCTCTGGTGGGCAGAGCTCAGTAAAAGTTTAATTCACTTGTCTGCTGATGGGTGGGGCTGAGTTCACTCCCTATTGGTTGTTTGGCCTGAGGCAACCCAGCACTGGTGCCTGCAGGCTCTTTGGTGAGGCTAATGGTGGACTCTGGGAGGGCTCACGCCAAGGAGTACTTCCCACAACTTCTGCTGCCAGTGTCCTTGTCCCCTTGGTGAGCCACAGCTGCCCCTGCCTCTGCAGGAGACCCTCCAACACTAGCAGATGGGTCTGGTTCAGTCTCCTATGGGGTCACTGCTTCTTCCCCCTGGGTCCTGATGTGCACACTACTTTTTGTGTGCCCTCCAAGAGTATAGTCTCTTTTTCCCCCAGTCCTGTCAAATCCTGCAATCAAATCCCACTAGCCTTCAAAGTCTCATTCTCTGGGATTTCCTCCTCTCGTTGCCAGACCCCCTGGTTGGGAAGCCTGACATGGGACTCAGAACCTTCACTCCAGTGAGTGAATTTCTGTGGTATAATTGTTCTCCAGTTTGTGAATCACCGACTCGGTGGTTATAGGACTTGATTTTATTTTGATTGTGGCCATCCTACGGTCTCACTGCATCTTCTCCTTTGTCTTCGGATGTGGGGTATCTTTTTTGGTGAGTTCCATTGTCTTCTTGTGGATGATTGTTCAGCAGTTAGTTGTAATTCCAGTGCTCTCACAAGAGGGAGTGAGCTCACGTCCCTCTACTCCACCATCTTGAACTTGTCTCTTTACAATGATCTTAAAGAATTACTTTCAGTAAGTTAAAGTCTAACAAGTGTATAAACATTAAATGAGAGGGTTAAGCCAATCTCATAGTTAGCCTCAAGCTCTAATAAGCTGTGAATTCATGGCTCTACAAAATAGAAACAATTTTTGGATCCTCCCTGTTAGGGGAAATTAGTTTTAAGTGTCATTGGTAATTAATTTTATCTAAGATTTGGTGCCCTTACCTTTTGAATTTTGTCCAAATATTTGGACTAAAGATAACATTGGGACTTTTTCTTATTATGGAGATACTATTAAACTCATTTTGAAATAGCATATTGATCTGAAATTTGGAATGTTCTAAATATCTGTGGTTTATTTATAGTGCATATTTCAACCCAAGAGTAGGACTACTGATTCATCTGTCACTAAAGCCAAGGTATACCATTGGGCAATTTTGCCTTTTTCTTGATTGTTCACCTCATTTCTTGGCCTTTCTCTGTCTTTCCGTTTCCTCTTCTCTGAAGCTTGGGACATGCTTGTGTTTTCTGGGTTCTCAGGATTTCCCATAGGATTAGTCTGCTCGAGCTGCCATAACAAGATACCACAGGCTGAGTGGCTCATACAGCAGACATTTATTTTCTTGCAGGTCTGGATACTGCCAATCCAGGATCAAGGTGCTACAGGGTTGGTTTCTAGTGAGACCTCTTCCTGGCTTGCAGATGGCCACCTCCTCCCCGTGTTCTCACATGGCTTTTCCTCACGTCTCCCCTTCCAGGGGGAGGGGGAGAGAGAGAGAGAGAGAACTCTGTGATCTTTTCCTCTTCTCGTAAGGATCATTCCTATCATATCAGGGCCCCACGATTAGTGCATTTTGGGGGTAACTAGCCACACGTAAGTTCAAGATTTTCAGTACCACACCATCTGTGTCATTTTGTTAGACGTAATTGCTTTGCCTGGGAATAGCAACAGCTGTAGACTTCCAGCAAGTCAGTATGCCCATGTTAAAAAGAGAAATTACAAACAGAATCTCTCCAGTCAATCAGACCTTACTGAAAAGTGGACAGTACCTTGGTGATTCCAGTGTACTCTCAAGAAGTAACCAGTCAAAGATGTTGTCAAGATAGTTGAATTAAAGGGTTAAACATAAATATAAAGTTTCAAAGCCACATGAGGGAAGTCTTTTCTTGACCCAGTGACCTGGATGAAGGAGCTTGAAAAGTTGCTACCATCAGAATAAGGATTGTTTTTCACTGAAGTATTCATTAAAATGGAGGATCTTGGGGAATTTTCTGGTGCCCAGCATCAAAGGATGATTTGAACCTTTGTTCTTCTAGCTACTGACTTGTAGAGATTGTCTTTGAAATGATAGTGTTCTGGTTTCCTTGATACAATGCTAACCCCACTGCTGGGAAGAAATAATATTCTCTATCCTTCTAGGTTCGTCTGGCTGGTCTAGTAATTAAATTGACATGAGCCAGATTAACAGGAGAAAATCAAATTTTAATTTTGTGTGTTTGGGAAACCCAAAGTTCATAAGGCAGAGACGTGACCAAAGCAGACAGCTTTTATACCTTTTAGACAAAAAAAAAAAAAAAAAAAAATCCAATACATTTGTGAAGAACTGACAAGCCAAAGAAGTTTGGGCTTGGGGTAGTAAATTGGTGAAGAAATAACAAGATTTGTTTATACAGCCTTCTTGGCGCTAGGTTCTGTATCTCTAGTGATAAGGATGCCTCTACCCTCCTGGTACAGGGAGGGTATGTTTTGCACAGGAGTTTTCCTGCGTCCAGGGAGGCAAAAGACACTCAGAATGTCCTTCTTGCGTTGACTGTTACTTCAGTAACTTTAATTCAAAGTAAGCAGTATGCTACTTTGGCATATTTGGGGGCAGCCTGCCCTGAGCCCAAACAATGCTAATTCTCTGATTAGGCTTTGTTAAAAATTAATAATTATTGGCTTTCAGCTCTGCCTGTGGATTGATGCAGAATTACCATTTTGCCTTTGGAAGAGTATTATATTAAGCTTATATTTTTGAATCCCCGCACTTTTCAAAAGGGCTCCCTTTTCCCTCAGAATCCAGAAACACATTCACCATTGGGGAATCTTTCTTTTTTGTTCAATTCGCAATTTGCCTAGCAGGTGATTCGAGACACATACCACATATTTCTTACAATCGAAGCCATCAAGGAGCATCTTATTTGGAAGAAGAACACGGCAGCTGTTATTTGCTAGCATCCAGCAGGTCTGTTTGTGTGTAGCTGTGTTCCCACTGGTCGTAAGCACACTGCCGTCTCCTGTGTACCCCTGTTGTTGTCCCAGAAGCCCTACCGTTATTGTTTCATTTTGTGAACCTCAGGAACCCAGTGGAAACAGATAATTCTTGAACGAAAGGAAAACTTCAGTGTAATCGAAATGTTACCTCAGACATTCAGGAAGAGCCTTGATGACTTGGCTAAAGTCGCTGGGAAGATTTTAGGCAGACAATGTTTACCTAGTGGCTTTGAGAGCTGGATTATGTTGGGGCCAAAGGAGAGCAAGGGAAGGCTTTCTGTGATTTAGAACACACTCAAGGGATTCTGTTTTACACCACATCTGTAAGGGACCATCCTAGTTGCTTTTCAAAATTCACAGCAGTCATCACAAGAATATATTCAGGTTAAATCTGTATCTTTGATATGGAAAAAAGTTCGGGTTAACCTCTTTGATGAGAACTTTCTTGTTTGCTGAATCCGAGATAATAGGTCAGTACCAGTAATATTTGCCAACTCTTTCTGCACCCACGGGTCACTCCTTGTTAATCTTATAGCCCAGAGGAATAAAGGGAATTTTTAGGAATGAAAAGCAATGTCCCTAGGCACGGTTGACAACTGCAGACTCCTCCCACTGCTCTGAGAGAGTCTAACCATGTGGCAAAGATGAAAGAGATCCTGCCTGTTTCATGCAGTGTTTACCTGGAGGATACCTGCCAGAGAAAGGCTTTGGCTCTAATAATGTGCCTCTGCTTGAGTTCTTTCTACATTCATTTTAATCCTGACCTGATGGTTTCACTTGCTGCGATCTACAAGGGCATTAGTATAGAAATGCATACGGCTAATCAGTGCAAGGCACTGTGTCTGGACATTTTAAAAAAACACAAAAAAAAACCTGGTCTCAAAGCTCAAGTTGAGGCACAAGAGGCAGGGGGGATTTTGTTTGCATATCCTAATCTGCCCTCCTGACGTACCATTCTGTTCAGATATGTGCATAGCTGATTCATTTTTTGACTTGCTTCTCAACTCTTTCCCAGATTTTCCCGGAAACATTCATCTTAAGCTTCTTATGATGATGGGTACTTCAGGTTGTACGCTTCAGCTACCTTTGTCTAAATAGGCATTTTCATTATAGTAGGAAAATATATTAAGTGATCATATTGTTTAGACACTTTTGCAGTCTAATTTTTTTTTCAGAAGTAATCTTTTATCATTCTTGTTCAGAGAAAGTAGATTTATTCCATTTATGTCTAAATAACATTATCTAGGCACTTGAGTATATAGGGTATAAGTTAGGATGCTCTTGGCTGTAAGTGACAGAATATCTGACTAAATTGACTTAAACTACGTGAGTTGATTATTTTCTCACATAACAAGAAGTCCAGAGGTGAGTGATTTTTAGTCTGTTTTAGGCATTCAATAATGTTATCCAGGCCCCAGTTTCCTTCAGTCTGTAAGCTCTGCCATCCTCAATATGTCAGTGATATCGGCATAGATGGACACGAGGTGACTGCGGCAGCTCCCAGCATCACGTCCTTATAAAATTGTCTTCCAAGTCAGGCAAAAGGACAGGTTTCAAAGGATCAGAGTGGGAAGTTGCATCAAGGAGAGGCTCAGACGTGTGCCTTCTACTCTTCACAGGGGAAAATCTCTTGTAAAAGGCCTCTCTCATCACTTTCCTGTATGTTTATTGGCCATCATTGGATCATATTCCATCCCTAGCTGAGGAAAAGCTGGGGAAATGAGGACAGGTATTTTCACCTTTCTCTGGAATCTGGCCCTTCCTATGTGGAAGAAGGATGGCAAGGACAGCTGTAGGAGGGGACGCCAACCTTGTCTGGCTCTCAGGCGAGGTTGCATCTCTTGCTGGTGCAAGGATCTTCCTCATTGTGTCATGTTGCCTAGTGAGATCTGGGCTACAATCCGTGTCCATCATCTGGAGGAAAGAAGAGCACATTTTTGGAGTCACCCTATATAGGAAAAGCAAGACCATGCATACAAGACTCCTATTCTTTGTGTGTTCAGTAATCTTAGAGAAGAAAATTTAATCCTTTGGGTCTCTTAAAATGCTGTAGGATTCGCCAGTGTTGATTAATTACCCCTTTCTTTCATCAAGCCAAGTGGGGAGAGCTTCTTGGCAACGTGTGCATTGGTTTCCTTCTGATTTCTTGTGCTGTTTCTTCACTAAAATTTCTCAGCCTATTCTTCCCTGTCTGTCCTTTCAACATTAGTCTCCTGTGGGATTCATTGGGTTCTTGACATACTTCTCTTCTCATGCTACTCACCCTCACTATGCAATCTCGTGTGCTCTCTTGTCTGCAATTATAGCCTAAATGAATCGATGGCTTCCAAATCTTGCTCTCTAGTTTGCATTTCTCTATTGAGCTCCAGATCCATGTATCCAATTATTACTGGCTAAGCATTTTTATTGGTTGTCTCATGGATTCTTCAAACGCAGATATTCCAAATGGAAATTAATCTTCTCTCCTCTTTGCACTAACCCACCCCATGCTTGCTTCACTTCCTTTATTCCTATATCCTCAAATTTACCCAGCTGTGTAAGTCTTCTTTTTCATCTTTTGCATCTAATCCATTCCCCAGTCCTGATTGTGCCTCCTAGATATTTCTGTAATCAGCCTCCTTCTGTCCATTTCTCTGACACTGCCCAAGTTCAGATGTTCCTGATGTTTTGCCTTGATTATTAATTGCAGACCCTCTTAACAGCCCTTCAAACTGCCAACGTCCTCTCTTCTAACCCACATTCTTCCCTGCTGTAGCCCAAAGACAAACTAATTTTTATTGAAATTTATATCCGATTTAGAGGTTTCCCATCTTTAAAATTCTTACATGGCATCACATAATCTTCAGCATAAAAATCCAAACTCTTAGCATGTTACCATGAGACCTTCGATGGGTTTACCTTATTCTGGCTCCAGAACTTCTTTAAGTCTCGGAGGAGAGCCATGCAAACTTTCTGCTGGTTTGCACTTCTAGTACTACATGCTGATTTTCAGTTCACAGGCCTGTCTTTATATTTTTCTGTAAGAACTTTGAAAATGTGGTCTAGTCCTTTGTAGCTGCAGTACATAATGTGTCTGATATGTAATAGTCGTTCAAAAAGTGTTTGCTGAATTAATAATGTCTTTCCTCTTCCAATGTCTGTGTTTTGAGCCAATATAATATATGATCTTAATGTATGGGTTACTTTAGAAACCGTGTCTGTATCTATATTTCAGTGGTACTCCATTGTCACCATACAATGAGGATTCTCGTGATCTCATTTCCCCTTCAGTTAAAGTATATGAGCATCTGACAGGATTGCAGCCAGACTCCAGTACCCAGAATTTCCATTACAAACCTATCCAAAATTGAGTAATAATTACAAGACTTTGTCACAGTAAGTACCCAGAAGAGGATCACTAATACTTTCAGTTCTTTCTTTCTTTTTTTTTTTTTTTTTGCGGTACGCGGGCCTCTCACTGTTGTGGCCTCTCCCGTTGCGGAGCACAGGCTCCGGACGCGCAGACTCAGCGGCCTTGGCTCACGGGCGCAGCCGCTCCACGGCATGTGGGATCTTCCCGGACCGGGGCACGAACCCGTGTCCCCTGCATCGGCAGGCGGACTCTCAACCACTGCGCCACCAGCGAATCCCTCAGTTCTTTCTTGATAATGCTCCATAAAAGGGAGTAAGTCCACCTCCATCTCAATTCTATTTCTTTAAGATATTGAAGTATGGAAGCACAGTAGGTTATATATTTTTCCTCTTTTTTTCCTATTTAAGCATTTTCCATATAAACATGTCTCCAGTAGTCCCTCTCTTGACAGGGCAATCATTGATTACACATTTTACCCTGTGAAGGCAACTCCATGGTTTAAGTCATAAGCTGTCAGGAAAATTGCACTAACAAGTTTCCGTAGCAGTCATTGTCAAGCTGAGCTAGATGCTTAAATGAAAACAACCTGAATTACACTCAGAGAACATCCTGCGTAAACAATCGAATGGCAGATATAGATCTAAAGAAGATTATAAGTCCACTGCATTCAAATAATTACATGGAAATATGCGAATTGAATATGACAGAATAAAAAATGGATGGCTATTCACAAGCAAAAAGGCAGACGCAGAGACCTTTTCTAAAATCAAGCCATTTCTTTTCTCTCTCTTGTATAGGTAACAGCTATAATTTCATTAGAATCTTACCATACATATTGATTTAAGCTAATAGAGCAGGTATATTTCTTCTGTATATGGAAGAATGATCTGGTTTTAACTATGCCACATGAATGGTTAGTGTGAACTTATAAAGAGCATACAATCTCGAGCTTGACTACCTGGATCCAAATTCCAATTCTGCAATTTACTAGCTGTGTGAGTCTGGGTAAGTTATTCAGTCTCTCTGTGCCCGCGTTTCGTCTTATGTAGATGGGAGATAATACTAGTATTTACTTGAAAGCAGTGACGTGAGGATTCAATGAGTCAAATTTGTCAGTTGTTTAGAACTATACCTGACACTGTGTAAATGCCTGGATCTAAGGAGTGGGAAGGTGGTCATCATTATCAGAAACACCTAATGCTCATTGAACACATTCAAGATGCTATAGCACTCTGTACCTATTTTATAAGCATCATATCATTTAATCCCCAAATACCTCTTTAAAAAGTAGATTTTTTTTTCAGCCTGCATTTGACAGATGAGAAAACAGAGGCTTAGTGGTTAAATGACATGTCCCAGGTTAGAAAATAGCCAAGCTGGAATCTGAGCCACTCTCCTGGTACACTAGAACTCAGAGGAATTTGCATAAGAAAATAGCTCAATTTCTACCTCTGAAATTTTTATTTTGAAAAATAAAATCATCCAGGTGATCATAAAAATGACTTCTGATGAAAGATATTCTTAGAAATCATGGTAAAGATGGTAAGAGAAAATATTTATTTGTATTCACTTATATTTATTCTGTTGTCGCCTGCCCTGATTAATTAAACCTTGTAATATGTCCAAATTTAATTACAAAGTGCCCTTTCACTTTGCAGCCAGCTCATAGAGTTTTCTGAGTCTAATAAAAGGGAATAAAAGGGTTTATTGTGAGGCAACAACTGAAGTACAACATCATTCTATTATACAGTAGCATTTAACAGATGTTACTGTACAGTAGAAGTATGAGCAATTATTCTTGAACTTAATATAAGAGAGAAACAAAGATAACTTAAAGTTTAATCTCTTAGATAAATGCGGTACTAGATATATTTTAAACATCTGTTTCATATTTTATCATATATGAAAATCCTTCATAGTGAATATGTCTCTAATCGGAACTAACACCTCCACAACAAGCACTGTTGATGGGTTAGTTCTGCCCCCCCACTTTAGAAGTTATGATCATAGCACCAGTGGTTTATGCTTTATTCATATATTTATCCATCCACCATATGTGAGGGCCTACTGTGTGCTGGTCCCTGTGCTGTATGAGCTGAAGGGAGTATGGTGAGCCAGACAGACACTTTGGCTCTCACCAATGTGGGGCTTACAGCCTAATGAGGAAGAGCAATTAAATAAGTCAAATGATACACATTCAGTCTAAATCATCTGCTTTTTGGTTAAAGATGACTTCACAGTTTCCCCCTAGAATGGTGAATACTTACTTTGTTCACCTAAAGAGTCTACTTGGGTTATATTCTCAAAATTAAGGACCATCTATCTCAAAGGTAAATTTAGTTGTTTCTCTGAAAGCAACTATGTTCCACTTTCAAGGTAGAATTTTTTCAAATTTCCCTTCTAGATCTGAGGTCTTGCATAAGTACCCTGTTCCATAAGGACATGTATTTGTTTTGCTCTCTAATATCATCTTATTAACCAACATCATATGCTTTTGCAGTTCCTCAGCAGGCTCCATTTCTTTTTAAGAATTTGAATTTTTAACTTTCTTACATTTGTATTCAGGCTGCATCCCCCTTCTCATCAGTTTTGTCCTCCCGTAAGGCACCATGATACTTCATTGTTTTCCATCTGAGCCGACTTGTGGCTCAAGGGAATGGCAGCTGCAGTGCTTTTTCATACTGACTTACTCTCTTCTGCCGTGATTGCACCCCAGGTAGCACCGGCTTGCTTCACTCTTAATGAGGGAGAAGGAGGGGTGCTAGAGATAGCTGAGTGGTGACAGGAGGTGCAAAAGGAGGATGCAAGCAGGTAGCCATGCATACTTCTTGGTAGACGAGAATTAAGTGTTGGCCAACCATCACCCCGGTGACAACAGCAGTGGCTGTGAAGCTGTGAGGATGGCTGAGTCCTATTTCCTGGATATAAAGCAGATGCACAAATGTCGTGGAGATACTGTTCTCTTTACATTATTTATCAGAGTACTTAATGTGCTTCTATGTGCTGGTTGTAACAATCTCCATTTCTTCTTCTTTCTCCAAGCTAGAAGAATCACTGAGGACATTTCCCCAAGATATTTGACCAGGGAGCATTTTATAAGTTATAATGAATCAAGAGGATACCAATAGTAGCTGCAAAGCTACCATGCATACTTGAAGTGAGGTTAAGGGCCAAGAAATATCAAATAATATTACAACTATATATTGTAATTTGGGAAAAAAAAAGCACATCTACCAAAGGTAACCATATAGATGCCTTGCAAATCGAAGGACTCTTGGTTGGTATTTTTTATGAATAAATATTCAGATCAAACATCTTAAGCTTGTGCAATTTTCAGGTATTTGGTTACATGCCATGCCATTTCCGGAAGGCAGCTTGTCATTTAACCAAAAAAAACCATTGAATACACATGCTTAGTAATTTCCCTACACATGCATACATGTTTAGTATTTTTACATATATATTCACATGTACTTATAAATATAAAATATATGTGTTTAAATAATATTTATAAATAATACTCAGCATTAATTTTTTTCAAGAAATTCCTGTTAACCGCTAATACAACACATGTTTTTCATGAAACACACCTTGAATTATGCTAATATAAGGAAACGGGCATTGTGTTTATGCTATTTTCTTTAAGATATTAGCTTATCTTATAGTTGAATAAAAATTACAGTTTTGGAAGTAATTTTGGAAAATTTCTTGGTTTAAGATGGCCTGAGTTCTAGATATGGCTCTTCCAGAGATCAGCAATGATATTCTGTGGGTCTTGTCTATGAATTTACCTGTCTTCCCCACTTTTCTTCCTGGTGTAAATTTCCCCAGCAGTATTCTTTGCTCAGAGAAGCAGTCCCAGGCTGTTCTTCGCCCAGGAATGGCTTACTGAGCAGACTTGATGTGGCCTTATGACCTGAGAGTGGACCATAATGTGTGGCTTCACACAGAAGGGATGAGATATTCGCCAACCCACCAGCTCCCAATTTTGATAATGCAAATTAGAATTACAGGAAGATTCTCCATTGATAATAGATCAGAAAGCAGCTGACATGCAGAATGTAGACACAGCTGTTAATAAGGTTTACTTGGAGTGAATTTTTACTGGCTTCCTTTTAAGAATATCACTTTGAATTCAATTGTTAACATAAACAGCTGCTAATGTCCTCCTTTCTTTGTGCTCTTTTGAATCTTTTTTATGCCTTTTCTCACTACCCACGTGCTTGCCCAGGATATTTTGTATGTTGAGATTATTTTAAAGAAGGCAACGTGTACATTCAGTATAAAATTATTGGGTAAAAGAAGCAACCATAAAACTGGAACCTTTCAAATCCTTTTTTTGTTGTTGTTAAATGAGGACCACTACTGTGTAAATGTACATTGTGGTCATCCTTTTATAATTTTCTAATGTATTAGCCAACTCATGCTGCCGTAACAAACTACCACAGACTGGGTGGCTTACATAACAGAAACTTATTTTCTCACAGCTCTGGAGGCTGCAAGTCCCTGCTTAATGTCCAGCAGGGTCAGTTTCTGGTGAAAGCTCTCTTCCTGGCTTGCAAACATCTGCTTTTTTGCTGTGTCCTTACCTGGTGGAGGCAGGGAAGGAAAAAGAGAAGGGAATAAGAAAGAGAGAGTGGGAGAGAGAGAGTCTTCCTCTTCTGATAAGGCTACAGTCTTATGAACTAAGCTCCCACCTTATGACCTCATTTAACCTTAATTACCTCCTAAAGACTCAGTCTCCAAAAACAGTCACCTTGAGGGTTAGGCCTTCAATATATGAATGTGGGGGAGAAGACACAACTCGGCCCACAGCATCTACTAACTTTTCCTCTTAATTCCAAAATGTTTCAAGAAGTTATTTTTTAGACCTATTTGTTTCTGAGTAATTGCCACTTAAAAGAAACTGAGACCATCCATCAACCACCCATCTCTCCCACTGACCCTTTAAAAAGGCCTTTCTGTCATTATGTAATCCCCTTGAGGGAGGGAGTCCAAAGAAGGATGAGAAAAAAATAAAGAAAGAGATCAAGCATGGATTTAAAAGGAAAGCTTTCTGTCAGCTTCTTTTTCTTCTTTTTTTTTAAACTCAGGAATGGTTGATTCCCAGTTAGCCTGCCCTAATGCTATTTTATTAGTTTCCAACTGCCAAGTCATGTCTGAGCTGCCAACCTAAGTTTCAGACTTTCAGAGAAAGAACTGTTCCACATTGAGCCATTTGTACTTGTTTAATTTCAAATAAAGAATCCGCCTCAACAATTCTGGAGAATGAAGGTACCAGAGTTTGAGGATCGAAACCCCTTTACTTAACTTCTTACCATGTTGTCCGTTAAAATACCTAAATGGGGGACAATAATCTCACAAGGGCACCAGAAACTTCTATAAAGAATCGAGCAGATATGGGGTTCAGATAGGTGTTTTTACGGACAACAATACAGAAAACAGGTAACTAAGAAACAGCATCGGCCTGTTTCCTGAAGCTCCAGTCCCAGAAAGGATGTGGCATAGCTTTGACGCTCTGTGTGTCTCTCTGCTGTGGGACTTTAAAAGTCTGAAAAATCCTTAGTATCTTTGATATCTTAAACCTCTGCATGCATCTGAATCACCTGGGGGGCATTTTTAAATTTTATTTATTTTTTTATTGAAGCATAGTTGATTTAAATGTTGTGGTAGTTTCTGGTATACAGCAACGTTATTCAGATATATATCCGTGTGTGTGTGTATTCTTATTATTTTCCATTATGGTACATTACAAGATATTGAATATAGTTCCCTGTGCTATACAGTAGGACCTGTTTATCTACTTTATATATAGTAGTTTGTATCTGCTAATTGCAAACGGAGGGCATTTTAAGACGCATATTTTGGGTCCTACTCCCGATGTTTCTGATGTATTGAGGTGAGGCCTGAGAATTAGCATCTAACAAGTTCCCAGGTAATGCTCATGCTACTGGTTTGGGGACTAAGTTTTACTGTATTACAGGGCTCCTCTCCTCCATGGCAGCTGAGCTGAAATCAAGGGAAAGTAGGGAACAACCCAAGTTCAGTGGTGCTCACTATAAAAATAGTGATCTAAGAATCTCTGAGCTGGGACTGGGACATCGATATGTTTTAAAGCTCCTCAGTTGTCTCCAGTGTACACACGTTGTCCTTTTCTGATTAGATGTCAAGACGGTCACTTGCTCCGAATGAATGGAGCTAGTAGTGCCTGAATAAACCTCTGGAAGGCAGAGAGGAGACTTAGTGAAAAACTCTTTCAGTGTACCTTCTGATCAGGGCTCCAAGTAGGCATAAAACTTCCGAATGTGAGGATAGGTAGCCCACAAAAAGCTGTACTAGTGTCATTTAAAATGTAATGATAAGAAAAATATATCAGATTGGTGATCTGGTTCTAGTGTTTCCACCATCACTTGCTGGTTATTTGACTAGTAAAATATGTGACTAGAAAACAATGATAGTAGTATCTTTCCTGCTAGAAAGATTTTTAGAATATCTCCAAGTCCATTTAGCTCTATGATCACGTTGTCATGGTAACCAGAAATAAAGTCTTAAATAATACTGAATGATCTGCTTAAAATTCTATATCTCATATTGCTTTTGTTCAACAGGGTGTATAGCAGGCAGTTAGCTTTGAGATAGACGACTGAATCACCAGTATGGTGTGAACTTTAAAAAGAAATAAAATGAATATCTTCACCAAAGAAATCTGTTATCCCCAGTTTTTAAATCTAGTTTATGTTAAAAAAAAATTTCACAGAGCAGATAAACAAGGTCACTGTGACTTCTTTTACACAGAAACATTTCACTGCTAAAATTTAGTATTATTCCAATAAGCTAAAATACCAATGAATTGTCTTCTAAGTTACATACTATGTACAATTTCAATGTGACTGTCCTATGTGAATTTCAATGTGGCAAATGGAAGTAATAATCATATATTTGCTTATAAATTTTCCTTGCACTTACTAATATTATGAAAATTATGAAGGGTCAATGTGGAATTAATTTATATATTTCATTCCCTGGTTATTCCAACTTGTCTCATACTCCAAATTAACTACTAAGAGATACCTTACAACATCAAATATAGTACTCATAAAATATAGCACAAGTTGATACGTGCTACCTTTCTTTTTTTAAACATCTTTATTGGAGTATAATTGCTTTACAATGGTGTGTTAGTTTCTGCTTTATAACAAAGTGAATCAGTTATACATATACATATGTTCCCATATCTCTTCCCTCTTGCGTCTCCCTCCCTCCCACCCTCCCTATCCCACTCCTCTAGGTGGTCACAAACCACTGAGATGATCTCCCTGTGCTATGCAGCTGCTTCCCACTAGCTATCTATTTTACATTTGGTAGTGTATATATGTCCATGCCACTCTCTCACTTTGTCACAGCTTACCCTTCCCCTCCCCACATCCTCAAGTCCATTCTCTAGTAGGTCCGTGTCTTTATTCCCGTCTTACGCTTAGGTTCTTCATGACCTTTGTTTTTTCTTAGATTCCATAATATGTGTTAGCATACGGTATTTGTTTTTCTCTTTCTGACTTACTTCACTCTGTATGACAGACTCTAGGTCTGTCCACCTCACTACAAATATCTCAATTTCGTTTCTTTTTATGGCTGAGTAATATTTCATTGTATATATGTGCCACATCTTCTTTATCCATTCATCCAATGATGGACACCTAGGTTGTTTCCATGTCCTGGCTATTGCAAATAGAGCTGCAATGAACATTTTGGTACATGACTCTTTTTGAATTATGGTTTTCTCAGGGTATATGCCCAGTAGTGGGATTGCTGGGTGGTATGGTAGTTCTATTTGTAGTTTTTTAACGAACCTCCATACTGTTCTCCATAGTGGCTGTATCAATTTACATTCCCACCAACAGTGCAAGAGGGTTCCCTTTTCTCCACACCTTCTCCAGCATTTATTGTTTCTAGATTTTTTGATGTTGGCCATTCTGACTGGTGTGAGATGATATCTCATTGTAGTTTTGATTTGCATTTCTCTAATGATTAATGATGTTGAGCATTCTGTCATGTGTTATTTGGCACTCTGTATATCTTCTTTGGAGAAATGTCTATTTAGGTCTTCTGCCCATTTTTGGATTGGGTTGTTTGTTCTTTTGTTATTGAGCTGCATGAGCTGCTTGTAAATGTTGGAAATTAATCCTTTGTCAGTTGCTTCATTTGCAAATATTTTCTCCCATTCTGAGGGTTGTCTTTTGGTCTTGTTTATGGTTTCCTTTGCTGTGCAAAAGCTTTGAAGTTTCATTAGGTCCCATTTGTTTACTTTTGTTTTTATTTCCATTTCTCTAGGAGGTGGGTCAGAAAGGATCTTGCTGTGATTTATGTCATAGAGTGTTCTGCCTATGTTTTCCTCTAAGAGTTTGATAGTGTCTGGCCTTACATTTAGGTATTTAATCCATTTGGAGTTTATTTTTGTGTATGGTGTTAGGGAGTGATCTAATCTCATACTTTTACATGTACCTGTCCAGTTTTCCCAGCACCACTTATTGAAGAGGCTGTCTTTTCTCCACTGTATATTCTTACCTCCTTTGTCAAAGATAAGGTGACCATATGTGTGTGGGTTTATCTCTGGGCTTTCTATCCTGTTCCATTGATCTATCTTTCTGTTTTTGTGCCAGTACCATACTGTCTTGATTACTGTAGCTTTGTAGTATAGTCTGAAGTCAGGGAGCCTGACTCCTCCAGCTCCATTTTTTGTTCCCAGATTGCTTTGGCTATTTGGGGTCTTTTTTGTTTCCATACAAATTGTGAAATTTTTTGTTCTAGTTCTGTGAAAAATGTCAGTGGTAGTTTGTTAGGGATTGCATTGAATCTGTAGATTGCTTTGGGTAGTAGAGTCATTTTCACAATGTTTATTCTTACCTTTATTAGTTCAAATTTCAAGTGGCTGGGTACCTACGTGCAAAATAATGAATTGCACCCTTACCTCATACAATATATAAAAATTAATTCAAAATGGATTGAAGACCTAAATATTAGAGCTAAAACTATAAAAAAACTCTTAGAAGAAAACATATAGGAGTAAATCTTTACAACCTTGGATTTGGTAATGGTTCAGATGCACAAGAAACAGCAACAAAAAACAGACTCCATCAAAAGTTAAAACTTTTGTGTGTCAAAGGACACTATGAAGAAAGGGAAAATAATCTACAGAATGGGAGGAAATATTTTCCAGTCATATATCTGATAAAGGTCTGGTATCAAGACGATGTAAAGAACCCCTTCAGCTCAACAACAAAAAGACAACCTAATTCAAAAATGGACCAAGACCTTGAATAGACATTTCTCCAAAGAATGTATTCAAATGGCCAACAAGCACACGGAGAGATACTCAACATCATTAGTCATTAGGCAAATTAAAACCACAGTGAGCAACCACTTCATATCCAGTAGGATGGTTGTAACCAAAAGAGGAAAAATAAGTGTTGGCAAGGATGTGGAGAAATTGAAATCTCTGTGCATTAATGGTGGGAATATAAAATGGTGGAGCCACTGTGGAAAACAGTTTGGTGGTTCTTCAAAAAGCTAAACAATTCCACCACTAGGTGTATACCCAAAAGAAATGAAAACAGGTGTTCAAACAAAAAATTGTACACTAATATTTATAGCAGCAGTGGAATATTATTCAGCCATAAAAGGAATGAAATAGTGGTACATTTTACAACATGTATGAACCTTAAAAACATTATGCTCAGTGAAAGAAGCCAGGCACAAAAGACCACATACTGTATGAATCTGTTTATGTGAGATATCCATGAAAGGTAAAGCCATAGATACATAGAGCATATTGGTAGATAACAAGGGTTGGGAGGAGGGGGTATTGTTGGTGACTGCTAATGGGCATAAGATTTGTTTTTTTGTTTTTTTTTTTGTTTGTTTTTGTTTTTTTTTTATTTATTTTTTTTTTTTTTTAAGATTTGTTTTTGAGGTGATGAAAATGTTCTGGAAAGTAGTGGTGATGGCGCATAACATTTTGAAATGTATTAAAAACCACTGAATTATATATCAGTACTTTAAAATGATATATGAAATATCCAAAATACGCAGATACATAGAGATAAAATACAGGTTTCTTGCTGTCAGGGGCTGGGGTTGGGGAAAGAGGGAATGGGGAGCGATTGCTTAATGAGTTTCCTTTTGAGGTGATAAAAATGTTCTGGAACTAGAGAGTGGTGATAGTTGCACAAAATTGCAAATGTACTAAATGCCCCACAATTTAGCACTTTAAGATGGTTAAAGTGGTGAATTTTATGTTATGTGAATAAAAATAAACAAAATAAATAAATGAAAAAAGAAATGGAAGAACTGTTCTAAGTAATAAAGTCTATTAAAAAGGGCAGTTAGAAGTCTGAAATTTGAGTTGCCTCTTTAAAAATATCTCTGATCTCATTTTGTGCAATATTTGCACATAAATTTCACCCAATTTCTGCTTATTTGATTTTCTGGTTAGTTCAGACTTTAAGCAAATAAAAAAGGATCAGGGATACATTGACCTTTATATGAAGAAGGAATTAAATCCTCTTGTAATTGAACCCAGGAGGTTCAAATATGATGTTCCACTTTGTAAAAATACCCTCTTGCTGAATTATAAATAGGATCTCCACTGCATTTATTTTTACAGCTACTTTTTTTTAATTGAAGTATAGTTGATTTACAATATTATGTTAGTTTTAGGTATACAGCATAGTGATTCAGTATTTTTGCAGGTTACATTCCATTATATTTAGGTTATTATAAGATAATGGGTATAATTCCCTGTGCCGTACAGTATATCCTTGTTGCTTATCTATTTTATATATAGTAGTTTGTATTTATTTTGTTTGTACCTGTTAACAGATACAAACCTTCATTTGTTTCTCCCTCCTTCCCTCTCCCCCATTCCCTCTCCCCTTTGGTAATCCACTGCATTTTCTTGTGAATTTCATGAGAAGAATTTCAGAAGCTATGTAGTGGGAGGGAAATTGGTTATGTTTGTTTAGAAGAGTTTTCCTAGATCTGTGTAAGGAAATTTGCCAAATCATTTGTAGATTAATGGCTGGGAGAATGAGGCTATTTCCCATGTTGTTTGAATTATCAAGATGACCTTGTATCCCTGAATACAATTTCAAAACTATCTTACTTCATTTAACCTTTGATTAGTTAACAGAGCACACTGAAAATACAAAAGTTCAAGATGTTCTTACTTCTTGCACTGGCTATCAGTGACTCAGTTCTCTTCCTCAGATTCCTGGGAATCCCTCCAGAGATTTCAGTGCACATCTGAGCAAGTAAGAGTCTTTTACAGTAATGGTATCTATTATATAACACTTTTCTGCACTTGAAAAACATTTAATACATATTTTTACAGATTGTTACATACCTGATTTTATTGGTCTGCTTCACTAAAAAAAAAAAAAAAAAAAAAAAAAAACAGGGAAGGGCAACACTGTATCTAAATATTTGTTTAAATCTCCACTCATTTGAATTGATTTCAAATGTAACTTTTGCCTCTGAATTGTCAAAGATGAATATCATTGCACTATCCCTGTAATGTTATCCGACATTTTGGGTGCCTTTTGTTCTCGGATTAAACATTTGAGTTTCTGAATAATTTAGTGTAACATTATGACAGCTGTTTCTTCCAACTCATATTGATATATTCTCTATGTAATGATTATGTGATTGTGGTTTGAGATTCAGTCTCTGTCTATATGAAGTCAAAATAAGCACTCAGTTTACAAATTCTCTTGTTTCAATGGTACTCACTACCCAACTGACTTTTATTTTAAATGATGGGGTTTTGGCATTGTGTAGCCCTAGTCCTCTTACATATTTGGAGAAACTGAAACAAGATAACAAAAACAAAACAGCAACAACAAAAAGGAGAAAGAAAAGAACAAAACGAAATTTTAACTTTTCTAGCCAGCTTTTTAAAACAATGTTAGAAACCTTTTCAGAATTCATCAGATTCAAACACATTTTCCAAAGCTTTCACCCCCTTAAAGTTAAACATTATTCTGTACTAAACAAATATTTTTTAAAATTTTTGTTAAGTTTCATTATAAATGGCATGATTGCCTAGAATACTAATACTTTTAGTTTGATCCAAGTATTTAATTTTAATGTTTAAAATTTTAGCTAATAGCCAAAAACCTGTGAAATGGAAAAGTGACCAAAAAAACAAAAACAAAAACCCTAAGCCATTTTTCTCTAAAGAAATAATGCTCAAAGTCAAGGATAACTTCAGTTCCTCATAAAACTCTTAACACTCTGTGGCTTTATTTGCATGTATAGAAAAAAAATCAGAATTATATTTGTAAAAAATAAATAACAGAATGCCAGAGATAAATATAATAAAGTGATGTAAATTAGTATACAAGAAGTTACAGTTCTTCAGGGCATAAATTGACTACCATAAATGAGATCTTAAGAGTTATCTTGGGGCTCTTTTGTTGATTTTCTTTTCTTTTCTTTTCTTTTTAAATTTATTTAATTTATTTATTTATTTTTGGCTGCGTTGGGTCTTCATTGCTGCATGTGGGCTTTCTCTAGTTGCGGTGAGCAGGGGCTACTCTTCGTTGTGGTGTGTGGGCTTCTCATTGCAGTGGCTCCTCTTGTGGAGCACAGGCTCTAGGCACACAGGCTTCAGTAGTTGTGGCTTGCAGGCTCAGTAGTTGTGGCACGCGGGCTCAGTAGTTGTGACTCGCAGGCTCTAGAGCACAGGCTCAGTAGTTGTGGCACACGGGCTTCATTGCTCCGCGGCATGTGGGATCTTCCCGGACCAGGGATCGAACCCGTGTCCCCTGCATTGGCAGGTGGATTCTTACCCACTGAGCCACCAGAGAAGCCCCTGTTGATTTTCAAATTAATCATTTTGTAACTGAATGCAACCTAGTTTATCATGCTTTCATTTAAAAATGTATGCAAGAAAATGGCATAATTTATAACTAAATGGTAATTTAGTATTTTATACCCATTGCCATAATTCCATGGCAGTTCCTTAAATGTAGAAATCATTTAGTCTTTGTAAAGTGTGCCAACTTCCTAATTGTAGTTTAATTCTTCCCATTTATTTTAGTTATTGGTGCTGTACACATTTATGTAAATAAAAACATATATGAAAGTTTATAATTTTAAATAACAACAGTTAACTTTTACTGAACACTTGGCATGTGCAAAATACTGTTCTAAATGCTTTACGTGTCATGACTCTTAATACTTGTAAATATTACTTTGCTAGGACTACCCTATAACAAAGCATCACAATCTGGGTGGCTTAAACAGCAGAAATTTATTGTCTCAGTTCTGGAGGCTGAAAGTCCAAATGAAGGTGTCAGCAGGGTGGGCTCCTTCTGAGGGATCTGAGGAAGAATTTGTTGCATGCCTCTCCCCTAGCTTCTGGCGGTTTGCTGGCAATCTTTGGTGTTCCTTGGCTTGTAGAAGCATCATCCTAATCTCTGCTTTCATCTTCACATGATGTTCTCTCGCTGTGTATCTGTCTTCAAATTTCTCCTTTTATAATAACACCAATCATACTGGCATAGGGCAGGGCATCTGAATTAATTGCATCTGCAGCAAACCTGTTTCCAAATAAGGTACATTCTGAGGTTCTAGGGGTTAAGACTTCAACATATCAATTGGGGGGGACAAAATTCATAACAATAGCCAACCCAACCCTACAAGGCAGGTACTATTGCTATTTCCAATAATTATGTAAAAAAACTGAGGCAGAGAGAGGTTCAGTTATTTGCCCAATCTTACACAGAGAGAAAGTAACAGCTGGGATTTAAATGCAGAGAGTTGAGCTTCAGAGTCTACAGAATTTTTTTTTCTAGTTGACTTTTCCTTTAATGTGCTTCAGGATATATTTTATTAATGTTTTATATTTTTATGGCAGTATTCAAGTGTGAGCTTGTTCTATCAGAGGCCAATTTTTCCATTTGAGTACTGGCTTTTCTTCCTCAATGACTTTCAGAGATTGCTCTTTACTACTAACCACCATCATCTCTCAATGTTATCAACAATTCATGGCGGCCTGACCTTGCTTATGATCTGGGTAACAATTTGTGGCCCTATTTAGATGCCCAATATACTAAATTATCTAAAATATCTATAATCGAGGTAATAAAATATATTCAAGTTTACGAAGCTATTATTCTGGTCACAATCATATTTGTGTTATCCCTGAAGAAAAGAAACAAAGAGCAAATACTATACATCTTCTTCTGCTCCTTCTACCATGATATGTGAGGGAGAATTCACATTATTCTTCCAAAAAGGAGAAAGCCACTGAGTCATATGCAAGGAGGTAAGCCTCCCATATACCCGATATAGACAGGAGACCTCAGTGATGTGTATTTCAACTTAAAAACTGTCAGAAGTACAGAGGGGAAGCAACTGAAGAAGTTGCTGTTTCAAACACCAGGAAAATACTCTTAGTAAGGAAGAGTGATTTCGGCAGGAAAAGATTCTTCTCCTGGGGTATTGCCTTTGTCTGTGTGGTCCATATAGGTTGACCACAACTTCTGAATTCCATCCCTCAGGAAGGGGGATGAGAAGGGCTGGGTGCAACCCAGAAGTTGCACAGATCACTTTTGCTTACATTTTATTAACAAAATCTTGTCGTGTGGCCAGCTGCAAGGGAAGCTAGGCGAATTCTAAGCTGAAAGTTTTATTACTAAGAAAGAAGAGAAAATGAAAATTGAGGGATGACCAGTGGTCTCTGCCACAAATGGGTAAAAATAGGCTGTGTGGCAAGACAACTTGACACACTTTTTTGTGTGTCAAGCACTTTTACATTGAATAGAAGGAAGTTGAAACAATCTGTCATTTATAATAAAGAACAAGACATAGTAAAAGTTTCAACTACACAGGAAAATGGAGAAAATGGTATGATAAACCTTCATCTCCATCACCTATTTTCAATAATTCTTAATTCTGACATGGGTTTATCTTTATCCCCACTCAAGTACTACCATCCCTACTCCCACCAATTGTTCTGGAGCAAATTCCAGGCATCAGACAATTTCATTCATAAATATATAAGTATTTCCAAAAGATAGGGACATTACAAACCCATAATCATAATACCATTGTCACATTCCAAAGTTAACGGTAATACTTTAATAGCACCAAATATCTAGTCAGTGTTCAAATATCACTGAACTTCATGACTTTTTTTTCCTTCACTTTTTTGTTGTTTTTCTTGCTTATTCAAATTAGAATCCAGATTAGGTTTGCTCTTTGGTGGCTATATCTTAATTGTCTTTTAATCTATAAGATCTGCTTCCATTTCCTTTCTTTCCTCTCCATTTCTTTGTTGAAAATGTTATTGATGCAGATTTCTTATATTCTGGGTTTTTTGATAGTGTCTCCACAGTGTTACTCAACATAGTTCTCTCTCCTTTGTGTTTTCTTAAATTAGCACATGATATTTGATTGTGTATATATGTGTGTGTGTGTGTATATGTGTGTGTGTGTATGTAGAGTTGATGTATAATATTATCTAAGTTATAGGTGTACAATATGATGATTCACAATTTTTAAAAGTTATAATATTTGCTATATTCTGTGTGTTGTACAGTATATCCTTGTAGCTTATTTTATACCTCATGGTTTGTACCTCTTAATCCCCCACCCCTATTCTGCCCCTCCCCCTTCCCTCTCCCCACTGGTAACCGCTAGTTTGTTCTCTGTATCTGTGAGTCTGCTTCTTTCTTGTTATATTCACTAGTTGGTTGGGTTTTTTAGACTTCACATATAAATGATGTTAGCAGTCATTGGTGATCATTGCCTAGATCCATTAATGAATCATTAGATATTGCAAAATAATGATATTCTAATTCTATCATTCTTTCTTCATTTATTAGATGGAGTACTTCTACAAAGAAGTACTTATATGTATAAGTACTTACATACTATAAGTACTATAAGTGCATATATGTATAGAAGTAGCTTATAGCAATCTTTTACGTAGATATTTTTAATTAATTTTTATTGGAGTATGGTTGCTTTACAATGTGGTGTTAGCCTCCACTGCACAACAAAATGAATCAGTCCCCTCCCTTTTGGACTCCCCTCCCATTTAGGTTACCACAGTGCATTAGGTAGAGTTCCCTGTGCTATACAGTATGTTCCCATCAGTTGTCTATTTTATACATAGTATCAATAATGTATATGTGTCAGTCCCAGTCTCCCAGTTCCTCCCACCCCACCCCTTTCCGCCTTGGTATCCATACATTTGTTCTCTATGTCTGTGTCTCTATTTCTGTATAGCAATCTTTTGATACACTGAATTATATTCTACATAGGAAAGAGAATAAATTCTTGATTTTTCTACCTTATTTGCCAGCTCAGAAAATAATAAGTTGGTTTCCTAATCTCATGTAAAGGTATCCAATGAGATTTTCTTTTTTCTATTTGGAGTATCATTGCAGACTCATAGATTTAAACATATTTGGTATCTTTAAATCCTTTGTAGATATTATACTTATTCATGCTCAAATTTTTCCATATTTTGCCAGTGGAAATGTCCTTTCCATATTGTGCCAAAGTCTTACAAAGACCTTAGTAGTCTCTAATAGCTTCTTGGCTTCTTGATGATAAAATGTTCCAGAATTATCTTACCTTGTATATTTTCAGCTCCTCATTTTTAAATAAATTAATGAATGAAATCAAATCTTTTTGTTTTACTCTGTAATATTCCACATTTCTTATTAAATATCTCATAATATATATTTATACAGCATTATTTTAATATTTGCATAGTTACCTCATTGTATGACCTAATTTCTTTAAATATTGCCATTGGTAATTTCCAACTCAGAATTATCAGAATTATCACCAAGATGAATATCCATGTAGCTAAATATTTGCATATATCAGTACTTATTGCTGAGACAAACAAAATGTACTTTTTAAAAAATCGAAGTATATTTGATTTACAGTGTTTCAGGAATACAGCAAAGTGATTCAATTAAACATATATATATATATATATATTCTTTTACAGATTCTTTTCCATTATAAGTTATTACAAGATATTGAATATAGTTCCCTATGGAATACAGTAGGTCTTTGTTGTTTGTGTCTTATATATAGTAGTGTGTATCTGTTAATCTCAAATTACTAATTTGTCCCTCCCCCCTTTCCCCTTTGGTAACTGTAAGTTTGTTTTCTATGTCTGTGAGTCTGTTTTGTAAATAAATTCATTTGTATCATTTTTTTAGATTCCACATATAAGTGATATCATATGGTATTTGTCTTTCTCTGTCTGACTTACTTCCCTTAGTATGATCGTCTCTCAGTCTATCCATGTTGATGCAAATAGCATTATTTCATTCTTTTTTATGGCTGAGTAATATTTCATTGTGTATGTGTATATATATATATATATACACCACATCTTCTTTATCCATTCATCTGTCAATGGACATGTAGGTTGCTTCCATGAATTGGCTATTGTAAATAGTGTTGTGATGAACGTGGGGGTGCATGTATCTTTCGAATTTTTCATCTTTTCTGGATATATGCCCAGGAGTGGGATTGCTGGATCATTTGGCAACTTTATTTTTAGTTTTTGAAGGAACCTTTGTACTGTTGTCCTTAGTGGCTGCACCAGTTTACGTTCCTACTAAAAGTGTAGGAGGGTTCCTTTTCCTCCACACCCTTTCCAGCATTTATTACTTGTAGACTTTTTGATGAAGGCCATTCTGACTGGTGTGAAGTGATACCTCATTGTGGTTTTGATTTGCATTTCTCTAATCATTAGCAATGTTGAGCATCTTTTCATGTGCCTGTTAGCCATCTCTATGTCTTCTTTGGAAATATGTCTATTTAGGTCTTCTGCCTATTTTTTGATTGGGTTGTCTGTGGTTTTTTTTGATATTGAGCTGTATAAGCCATTTGGGTATTTCGAAAATTCATCCCTTGTCAGTTACATCATTTGCAAAAATTTTCTCCCATTCCACAGATTGTCTTTTTGTTAAACAAAATGTACATTTTAAAGATTTTGATACATATTGCCAAATTGTTTTCCAGAGTATTTGCATTTATTTGCATTTCAACCAAAAATGTTTTAGTTCTATGTTCTTGTACCATTGGGATGATTTTTGTTTAAAAATTGTGGCCAAATTGATAGATACAATTTTCATTCCTTTTATTAGATTTATTCTTTTCTGAGCTGTCAGTGCATAATCCTTGCTTCTATTTGTACTAGGTTATTCTGTTTTATAATTTTATGGAAGTCCTTAATATGTTAACTCTTGATCAATTTCATAGTTTGCTAACATTTTTCTCAGTTTCTCATTTAACTTCTCATTTTATTTTTCATAATTTTGACAGGCAGTTTTAAATGCTGATATTCATATTTCTCAGTTTTCACTTATATTGTTTTTGCCTTTCACTTCAAACTTTAAAAGACCTTCTTACCCTAGCACAATTCTTGATAATTGAACCACTTCCTTCAAAGTAATACACTTTCAATGGCTTTTACCTTACACTGTCAAGGTAAGTGAAAGTTCCAGTTGTTCCAGATCTTTGCCTGTCAGGTTTCAAAATTTTAGCCATTCTACTAGATGTGTGTGCCATCTCATTGTGGTTTTAATTTGCATTTTCCCAATAACTACTGATCTGAGCACTGGTTTTTAGTGTTATGTCATCTGTGTCTCTTCTTTGTTAAAATATCTTGTACATTTTTTTTTTTTTTTTTTTTTTTGGCTGCACTGAGCAGCTTGTGGAATCTTAGTTCCCTGACCAGGGATTGAACCAGGGCCCTCAGCAGTGAAAGCACAGAGTCCTAACCACTGGACCGCTGGGAAATTCCCTTGTCCATTTTTACTGAGTTAATTTTCCTATTATTGACTTGCGAGTTTTTTAAATTTTAGATACAAGCCCTTTATTATATATATGTTTTGCAAATATTTTATTCCATTCTGTGACTTGTATTTTTATTCCCTTAATAGTATCATTTAAAGGGCAGATGTTTTCATTTTTTTCCAATAAATTTTAAATCTTAGAATAGGCTCAGATTTACAGAAAAGTTGCAAAGATTTATGCAGAGAGTTCCTGTATACCCCTCACCCAGTTTCCCTTCCTGTTAACATCTTATATTATCATGATACGTTTGTCAAACTAGAAAACCAACATAGGCACATTACTGTCAACTGAACTCCAGGCTTTATTTGGATCTCTTTCTACCTCAAGAACTTTTAACATTTGTTGTTTGTGGAGACAACTGGCAACAAATGCTCTCAGAACTTGTTTGTCTGAAAATGCTTTATTTTACCTTTAATTTGTAAATTTATTTTCTCTCTCAGTATGGAATTCTTGTTAACATTCTTTTTCTTTCAGATGTTGTTCCATTGTCTCCTAGCTTGAATAGTTTCTGAAAATGTTTCTAATAATTCTTAGCTTTGTTCCTCTAGATAATGTAATCTCTTTTCTCGGGCTCCATCTTAGAAGACTTCCTCTTTGTCAGTAGTTTTCAGCCATTTGATTTACTTTGGCATGGTTTTCATTAGGTTCGTTCTGTTTGGGGTTCATTGAGTTTCTCAGATCTGTGGATTTATAGTTTTCAGCAGATTTATCAATTTAGGGGCCATTTTTCTGCAAATATTTTTCCTGCCTTCTGAGACTCCAGTTACATGATGTCAATATCACTTACAGTCTCTTCATTTATTTCTGTCAATTTTCTCTTTGAGTTTCATTTTGGATCATTTATATTGTTATGTCTTCAAGTTTACTGATCTTTTCCTGTGCCATATCTAATCTGCCCTTAATCAACTGATGTTTTGAATTCAGATAATTACATTCTTCCATCTCTAGAGATTCCATTTCATGAATTTTTTAAATCTGTAATTCTCTTTTCATATAATTAAAACCTTATGCATGTTGAACACATTTATAACAGCTGTTTGAACAAGCTTGCAAGATAATTACAAATTATCTGTCATTTCTGGATGCGTTTTATTGATTCTTTTTCTGATAATTGTCCTGCTTTACATAGGTAATAAATTTTAATTGGATTCTAGATATGAATTGATGCTTTAATTTCTGTGTTTTGTTGCATTCCTTTAAAGAATGTTGGATTTTGGTTTTGCAGGCAGTTAACTTGTAGGGTTGGTTCTTTTGTGCTTATATTAGGACTTGAAGCTTCTTATAGGGCAGGTATAAAGGATACCTTAGGGCTAGTTTAGCCCTGCTACTGAGGTATGAGCCTTTCAAACTCTCTGTTAAACGTGTTGTGTATTCAAGGAGGTCTCTCCACTCTGGCGCTTGAAAACTCAGTCTATTTGCAGCCCGTTTTCTGCCTACAGTTCTCCAGTAATTGCTCTTTTCTTAGAATTTGCACTTCCCCAGCCTTGTGAGGTTTTACTCTACACATACTCAGATTGGTATTTAGCCGAAGACTCATGGGGACTCCTGAATAGATTTTTGAGACTCTTGCATGTCATAATTGTTTCCTCTCTAGAACTCTATTCCACAAATTCTGGTTATCTAGGCTTCCCTGAACTCCTTGTTCTGGAGTTGTCTGGGTTATTTTGAGTTGTCTGTTCAACTCAGCAAGACCTTGATGAGCTCTGCTTGGGCTTCTCCTTCATGATCTAGAAGTTATCTCAATGCAAAAAGCCAAGACTATCTTAGGATTCATCTTATTTATTTACGTTATCCCAGGGACAATTGCCCCATGTTGTCTGTTGTCTAATTTTAGAAAACAGTTGCTTCATATATTCTGTCCAATTTTCTAGTGGTTTAGAATGGGAAATATGTTGTTACTCTTTCAAGGCCAGAAGCACCAGGTTCAGTTTTTTTTTTTTAAGTCAGACTTTTTTTTTTTGTGGTACGCGGGATTCTCAGTGTTGTGGCCTCTCCCGTTGCAGAGCACAGGCTCCGGACGCGCAGGCTCAGCGGCCATGGCTCACGGGCCCAGCCACTCCGCAGCATGCGGGATCCTCCTGGACCGGGGCATGAACCTGTGTCCCCTGCATCGGCAGGCGGACTCTCAACCACTGTGCCACCAGGGAAGCCCTAAGTCAGACTTTTTAATGAAGTAAACAAAACTCTCTAATTCAAATTAAATTGTTTTTAATGGATTCTCATATTTAAACACATTTAAAACCCATTTCACTAAATTGATTGGAGAGCTTGGTTTGCTAGCCTTAGTTACCATAGTACCATGATTTTTATTTATAAGGTCATTTGTTTATTTGGTTGTTCTTTCATTCACTGAATGAATTTTATTCAGAGGGTAATTTTATAGAAATTCTGGCCTAGTTATGGAGAACACAAAAGAAAGTCTCATCTAAACATTTAAATAGTTTAATAATGAAAATACCTTAATTTTTTATTATAAATATGATGCAGAAATAAACATTTAGAAACAGCTTTCCCTTCTTTTCAAATGGTATGTACTCATTTATTATATACATATCCACTGTTTATATTTTTCAAAACGCAGTTTCTGAATCTTGTGAAATCTTCTAGTATATCTTTCAAGTCAACAGACTTGAGTTTTCTATAGTTTAAGATTTGATTTCAAAAATGGAATGAATTGTTTTGAAATATATTTTGATGGTAGTAACTGTCTTCTGTATTAAAAAAAAATTTAGATTCATAGCTGTTCCAGATTTATCACTTAGATTTTTGTTTTAAATCTTTTTTTTTTTTTTTTTGCAGGAGAAAGAAAAGGGGTCATTTAACAATATTTATCTAGGAAAATATATTTATTCTTTTTTACTAATATTTCTTTTATGAAAAATTTCCAATTAAAAATGAGAAATTGTTTTGATTTAACCTCTCTGTTTCAAACAGCCATTTGACTTTGGGATTTAAAGAAAAATTTCTCAGAGTGCAAGTATTGAGGATGAAAAGTATCTATAGAATATTTAGAAATTTGATTTTAAGGAAATAGAAAGAAACTTGTGCTACCAAATTTATATTTTTTAGTTTTTCCTTCCCAGTAAGTAGATGTCTTTAGAGATTTGTTTGTTGCTTATGAAGTCAAAATAGCCATATATGTTCGGGGCTTCCCTGGTGACGCAGTGGTTGAGAGTCCGCCTGCCAATGCAGGGGACACGGGTTCGTGCCCCAGTCCGGGAAGATCTCACATGCTGCGGAGCGCCTGGGCCCGTGAGCCATGGCCGCTGAGCCTGTGCATCCGAAGCCTGTGCTCTGCAACGGGAGAGGCCACAACAGTGAGAGGCCCGTGTACCGCAAAAAAAAAAGAAAAGCCGTATGTTTTAAACTTTATTATAGGACATAAGAAAAACTGATGACCAGAGCCCTTCTTGGACAAGGAAGGAATAGCAATGACACAGCAGACTCAGATGTAAATTTCCACTCTCTGATTTATGGTGTAAGGAGACTACCAATAGCAATCATGATTTGGCTGTTACAGGAAAAGATGAACACATAGAAAAGATCCTAACGAACCTCAATTCATTCTACTAAGAATAACAATTTTTCTTCAAACACCTTTTGTTTGACTCTTTAAGGAAGAATTTTTTTAAATGCATTTTATTTGTTGTTCTGAGGGGGCCATTTGTAATTGATAAAAAGTAATAGAAGAAATACAGGAAAAGTTCTGGCACAAAGCAATAGGTTGCCCATGACTCATAAGAAAACTAAAAACAGAAACTAAAAAAAAGATACTTTTAAAATCTTGACTTTTTTTTTTTTTTTACCTTGGCTTGAGATGATATCCATTTAATGTTATCTTAAAATAGTCAGCTAACTAACAGCATAAAAATCCCACTCACACTTTGGTAAAGAAACGTGTGTGTATTGTGTACTTGAACCTTGAACTTGCCAGGAAGAAAGGTCCATAGGTATCACTCTCAATAGCACTGGGTTATTTTAGACTAGTAGGACTACAGTGGATAGGGAATAGTCATACATATATATTTTTACATTACTGTAAAAAATTAATGTTTTAAAATCTTAACTTAGCACAATTGGCATCTTATTGTTACAATCCCATTTCTGTTGAAATCCTGCCATTTGTTTATTTTGCAGCTACTGCTGATTCTTCCCCAGTTTGATGAATTACTCAAGGCTTAAAAATTGGTCAAGAGCAACCTTTTGAAATTAGGAAATATTGAAACTCTATAGCTAGATCTATTTTTGTTTTGAGTCTACAAACCCCTCCTGTATCTGGACATCTCATTTTTTTCGTCCTATGCAGTTTTGGGTAATCAAGCATTCAATCATTGAGCACCTAACATCAACTACTTAAACGGAGCCAGCTCTACTGAACACCCTGGATGACATGTGTGGCTAAAAAGTCCAGGCCCGTGTCATTCCCTGACTCCTTTTTCTTCCAAATTTGCGTTTTTGTTTTTCTGCTGAATACAAACTATACTGGCAGTAGAGGCAGAGCCTGCTTCTGGAGAGGTTCCACTGTATAGATCCTCAGCTTGTGGAGGTGGCTAGGGTCTTGACAGTGAGGCCTGACTCCAGCAGCTTCCAGATGAGGCTGAATAGATGCCACCAGACAGTTGGTTGAAGATGGAGATCATTTTTTACCATGTCATCTGCCAGGTACAAAAACTGGCTACCAGATGAAGTGAGATCTAATACTCCCAAATTGACTTCAAATTCTTTGGGATGACCAACTAACTCATGGGAACCTGAGGAGAGGAATCTCATTTATAATAATATATGTTTTTGGAGGATGATGTCTGGTCATCTTTTTTTTTTTTAATTTCAGTAACACTTGAAACTTTCTCCTATTTATTGCAAGTTATAGAATAACTAAAAACTTTAATAATTTAAGAAAAAATCCATTCAAAGTAATGATTATCAGAATATTAATCTATTTCTTGGACCAGCCAAAAGGTTCGTTTGTGTTTTGGTGTAAGACCTTACGGAAAAACCCGAACGACATTTTAGCCAACCCAATATGTCTCTTTCAGAAAAGTAAAAAGTGACTGTGGGATTATTAAACTGTAGATAATAAATGATTGTTTCTCATATTGTCTTTGTCTAGTCTCCAGGTTTTACCTTTAATATGAGGAACTTTTGTCTTTTTTGAGGGCTGTTGATGAAACAGACTCAGTAAAGGAAAAATTTTACTTTCTGACCTTAAGCTATTCTGTGATTTTCTACTGGTTTGGTTTTAATTGAGTTATTCCGCAAGAAAAGGAAAAAACTTATTTAGCTGATGCATGACATTCATCACTAAAATTTTATTTTTGTAATAAAATAATCAAGTTAGGTTCAATTTAGCAATTTTATGTTATTTACCAAAAACTCTGTGTTAATGTGTAAATCCGATGTTTGAATCATACTCTCAAAAACCACCAAAACATTGATGAATTTTATTACATTCGTGTTTTCTTTCAAAGCTCTTATTTTTGGTGCACACTTTGGAGGCTCTTATAGATTTTTCCTTTAGTGAGCATTTCTTCTCTTCATTAGGAGTTATTTAAAAATGGCTTTTCCTTGATTGCTGTTACGTATGCTAGGACAGTAACATAATCATCTCTGCAAGGTTGTCTCAGTAAGGATCAGTTCAATGGGTGACTTCAGCAACTATTTTTTAATGAAAATCATGGTGGTTCATACTTATAGAGCATTAGTTAGAAAGACTCAAGAAATTAAGAAAATACTTTATGTAGAGTTTTAATTTACCATAATTTTGTTGTCAGAGTAATCATAGATAGCTATAAGTAATAGCTATAATAATATCTTTACTACATATTTATCCACTCACTAATTTTTTTTAAATTAATTAATTTATTTATTTTTGGCTGTGTTAGGTCTTCGTTGCTGTGTGTGGGCTTTCTCTAGTTGTGGCGAGTGGGGGCTACTCTTTTTTTTTTTGGTTTTTGTTTTGCGGTACGCGGGCCTCTCACCGCTATGGCCCCTCCCGCTGCGGAGCACAGGCTCCGGATGCGCAGGCTCAGCGGCCATGGCTCACGGGCGCAGCCGCTCCGCGGCATGTGGGATCTTCCCGGACCGGGGCACGAACCCGTGTCCCCTGCATCGGCAGGCGGACTCTCAACCACTGCACCACCAGGGAAGCCCCACTCACTAATTTTTACCAATATGATGTGCTCACCACAATGAGAAATAATAAGACATTTTTAAGATAATACTACTGCCCTCGAAGTGCTTAGTCTTGAATATGAGATAAGAAATGCTTGCCAATAAGTTTAATTATGAAAAAGTGATAAATTGAGTTATAGAGCTTCACAGATATTATGCTTATGTCAGAGAATGCTAGATTATGCTAAGACAACAAACAGCCCCTAGATCTTAATGGCCTATAATGACAAATGTTTACTTTTCATGCACATTATGTGCTCGTCATGGTCCTACTGGAAGCTCTGTTCCATGTCTTCTCACTCTTGGACCCAGCCTGAGGGATGTTCCAGCATCTGGAATGTTACTGGTCTTCCAGGGTAAATGGTGAGGGCGGGAAAACATGAAAATCATGTACTGGCTTTTAGAGTCTTTTGCCCACATTCCATTGGGTCAAACAAGTTACATGGCCAGCCTGACTTCAAAGGGATGAGCAAGTGCAATTATACCAGGGGCCTGGAAGGTGGAGAACCAGAATGTTTGTGAACATCTCTAATGACTATAATAAAGAAAGGAGGGGCTTCCCTGGTGGCACAGTGGTTAAGAATCTGCCTGCCAATGCAGGGGACACGGGTTCGAGCCGTGGTCTGGGAAGATCCCACATTCCGCGGAGCAACTAAGTCCGTGCGCCACAACTACTGAAGCCCACGTGCCTAGAGCCCGTGCTCCACAACAAGAGAAGCCATCGCAATGAGAAGCCTGCACACTGCAATGAAGAGTAGTCCCTGCTCACCGCAACTAGAGAAAGCCCGCATGCAGCAACGAAGACCCAACCCAGCAAAAAATAAATAAATACAATTTTAAAAATAATAAGAGAATCATATCTTAATAGAAAGACTAGGGAGGACTTCATGGAGGAGGTGGCATTTCAGTTAGAGCTTTATTGATGAGTAGAATTTCAGCATCTGGGATTGAGGTAGCTTTGTGAAAATCACATGTCTCGTGAAACTAACCAAAATTTGAAAATAATGTTACTTGAACATAGTTGGCTCATTCTATGACCTATTTCAGCAGAGCATTGCAATGAAAAGAATTATTAGTCTTACACTGAAAAAATATTGAAGCCTTTGTGTGACACAAGAATGGGAGATTCCTTTCAAAGTACTATAGACAAACTTAAAATTCTTTCTTATTCTCTCTCTTTCTCTCTTAGTAGCTCAAAAAGCATGGCAGCAGCTTCCAGAAAGTCCCCTGCCTCTGCCTCATCAAACTCACCCCAGACTGATTCTCCGCTGGCTTGATCATTCCACACTTTCCCTTTCAGAATCCCATTTTCTTTTCCTGAGCTTTTCTCCCTTTACTCATGTAGGTAAATCTAGCCTGTCTGGACTTTTTCCAGTTCTCCTGGCTATTGGTTTTCCAGACAAATATACCCAATATACCAAGCCCAGTAGTCTCCAAAGCAACAAATTCTCCTTCCTTTTTAAAGATGGGGGGAAGGAAGGCTATGAATACCCATACATTGATATCTTTGTCTGTTTTTCACAGTGTCTTGTATGTGACTACACTGTTTTCATGGAAACATGCCTCTTAGAGCTGTATAGAATCTTAGGTTGTCAGCTGGTCCAGCTTCTTGCTTCCAGTCATTAAGGTATTAGTATTCACATATTATTCGGAGACTTGAAGAATTGGTTGGATATTCTAAGGGTTATGGATTTATGGAAAAGAACATGGATAACCCCCTAGTCATTGACATTTTGATATGCTCTTCCAACCACACTACACTCCCTGAAATTTCTCCATTCTGGCTCTTCTGCATCGTTAATCTCCAAGAGTTACATTTCAGTATACTGCAATTTAATACCTTAATGTTGAACAGTCCACCAAATTCTGGACCCTTTACTCAGTGCTGGAGATCTTAAAAGTTACTTTTGACATCCTTCCAACCTCAAGGTTCTCACAGTCTTGTGGAGAGGCAAATGCTCACTCCTATACTCATACAATCTTGTTAGTGGTTGACAGGCAGAATAAACACAATGAAATGAGAATGGAATGGAGCACAGAGGACAAGATGCTGTCTGAACATTGAGTAGTGGCCACAAAGGTGGTACGTAGTAATTTTTTTATATATATACAAACAGAATCCGTGGCATAGCAATTAGAAGATATAGTTTTTGTTTGTTTTATTTTTTAAGAATATGTTGGGGGTAGGAGTTTATTAATTAATTAATTTATTTTTGCTGTGTTGGGTCTTCGTTTCTGTGCGAGCGCTTTCTCTAGTTGCGGCAAGCGGGGGCCACTCTTCATTGAGGTGCGCGGGCCTCTCACTGTCGCGGCCTCTCTTGTTGTGGAGCACAGGCTCCAGAAGCGCAGGCTCAGTAGTTGTGGCTCCCGGGCCTAGTTGCTCCACGACATGTGAGATCCTCCCAGGCCAGGGCTCGAACCCATGTCCCCTGCAATAGCAGGCAGATTCTCAACCACTGCGCCACCAGGGAAGCCCAGAAGATATAGTTTTAATGCACAGTAAATATTGAATCTTGTTTAATAAATGTCCGCTCCCTTTGTCTTCCTCGTTATTATAAATGGGTCATCACTAATTTGTCACTGAGGCACTTTCATTCCTCTTGTCTCCTTTATTTCTAGCCAGTTTTTTCAGAAGGTAAGCAGGCTAGCCAACGAAGCAGTCATTGGGAGAACTACTTCAAATGGATTTTTTGGAAATGAGCAGGTTGTTAAAAAAAATATTTAAAAAGTAGACCCTGGGGTTCACCCATCACTCCTGCATCTCTCTCTCCCTCCTCCCTTCCCCCTCCTCCAAGCCGGCAGTGGCTTAGCTATCTATAGCTAGTGGGAAGCAGCCGCATAGCACAGGGAGATCAGCTCTGTGCTTTGTGACCCCCTGGAGGGGTGGGATAGGGAGGGTGGGAGGGAGGGAGACGCAAAAGGGAAGAGATATGGGAACATATGTATATGTATAACTGATTCACTTTGTTATAGAGCAGAAACTAACACACCATTGTAAAGCAATTATACTCTAATAAATACGTAAAAAAAAAAAAAAAAGAGTGCCCCAGCTGACTAGATTAAGCACCTACTTAGTGCTTCCTTAATCTCTATCAGCGGCGTCTCCTCTAACTAAACTGCGTAGCATTTAAATTTAAAAAGAAACTCATTCAATTGCATGGTTCTGTTAAGGTTTATACTGGGTATAGCACTATAGCAAGAACCTGCTCAGTTTCTTTTAAAGGTCATGTTTGTGTTCATTTGAGAAGTATCACAGTAGGCAAGGATCACAGCTATTTTTTCTTTATGAGTTACATGGGTCTTTGTGAGATAGTCACAGACCCACCTCCAGTACACAGACTGTCATTTCTGTAGGAAATTGTGAATCATGTTCCTAACAGCTGACCTACTGGAAAACTTAAGACGCCAACTAAATACTGACATCTGAAGGATGAGAATTTTCGTTTTTCTCTTTCTCTTCTTCTCTCTCCCCCACCCTGTCCCCTCCCCCTCATATTGCTACCTAGCTAACATCATCTATTACCGATCATCCTGGAGCTCTCTCTTTCTTTCTAGGTATTCTTCCCTACTTCCTGAGGCAAATTGTTTCCATGTGTCTTCTTTGAACCACCTGACAAAAGACTGTGCTGACCTGAAACAAATAGACTGCCAGATATTTCTCCAGCAAAGATGGGTTTATTTGAGATCAGCAGAGAATTGCCATGTGGTGTCTGCGATTATGATGAGACACGTGCAAATCCCTGCAGGGCAAGGGAAGGAGAACGTTTTTGCGAAGGGAAAAAGGAAGCTGGGAGGGTAACCATAAACAAAGTCCTTGGCTTTTCATTGGCTGAGTTCTTGCCAGGAAAGAAGAGTTTGTCTTCTTCCATTGGGCTCTGCTATCCTTGCAGGGCAAGAGAGCTTCCCCTGCTGGTCTCCCGATTCTATTTAATTGAGGTCTCTGTTTGTTTATTTATTTTTGTTGTTGTTGTTGTTTGCGGTACACGGGCCTCTCACTGTTGTGGCCTCTCCCGTTGCGGAGCACAGGCTCCAGACGCGCAGGCTCAGCGGCCATGGCCCATGGGTGCAGCCGCTCCGCGGCATGTGGGATCTTCCCAGACCGGGGCACGAACCCGTGTCCTCTGCATCGGCAGGCGGACTCTCAATCACTGCGCCACCAGGGAAGCCCTATTTTTTTTTTTTTAACAACTGTTTAGCTTTTATTTGCCTTTTAGCTAAAATTTTTTTGTATCTTTTAAATCTCTGAATTTCTTAACCACTGCCTTTATTTTTCTCGCCATTCCTGCCTTCAATGACTTTAGACAAAAGACCGTCTCCCTTGTTCTTTACACTTATTTGATGTACAATATTTCTCACTTCCTTCTTACTTCTTTAAGGGTTAATTTTTTTTGTCTACTTCTTTTGGAAACTTAAAACATTATCCGAAATCTTTTCCTAACTCTGGGGTTCTTCTTTCTTTGGCAACTTTTCTTATTCTTTTTTTTCTCCCCATCCCTTAACTGGGGCTGTGAATTCAATGTCTTCGTTTATAATATACGGCAGGTCATGCAGTAGCTTTGTGGTGAAAACCACCAGATCCAGTGTCAGAATGACCAGTGTTGGAATCCTGGATCTTTGACCTTGGGCAAGTTAGTTGACCTCTCCAGTCTTAGTTTTCTCATCTGTGAAAAGGATACAGTAATATTTACAGTAGAAAGTAGTTGTAAGGCTTAAATCAGATCCTTTATAAGGAATGCTGGGCACAAGGCCTGACATGTAGGAAGCACTCATGATTGAGATATTAGCGTCCTTTGAGAGGTTCCTTCTTTGCTTCAAATATCATCATCCCTGTTAATAATTCCCAGACCTATTGCCATATATCGGCCCTGATGTGTCACTCTCAGCTTAGTGCTGGAGCTTTCATGGCCTACAGCCATCTCCATACAGATGATGTCCAAAATTGGCACGCCCAAAACCAGCTGGATTAAGGATGCTCTGGGGAACCCTGATATCGTGTCTTAGTAAGAATTTCTGTGACAGTGTCCTTTTGGGAGTTGACATTGTCAAGCAAATACCACTTTATGGTGAGATGATCTCTCTTTGGTCTTTGGACTCTTTCCTAAATTCATGGAAGTTTGAATGCCTTAAATATAAAGCTGACTGTTGCAACTGGTTTATAATGTAGTGCTTTTAGTCTACATGTCAAGGTGACACCTTTTAGTCTAGGTGTCAAGGCTATGTTTGAAAATTAAAAGTAGCCATGTTATCATTTTAAAGGACATTGGGGTTATTTATGCCTAAGCGCCACACACACACACACACACACACACACACACACACTCATATCTCCTATTTATTTCAGGGAATTGACTTATGTGATATGTGATTGTGGGAGCTGACAAATCCAAAATCTGTACGGTAGGCTGGAAATTGTGGTAGGAGTTGAGGCTACATCCTTGAGGCAGAATGTTTTTCTTCTCAGGGAAACCTTAGCTTGGCTTTTACGGCCTTCTGACTGAGCAGATGAGGCCCACGCACATTACTGAGAATGATCTACTTTACCAGTCAACTGATTACAGACGTTAACCACATCTACAGAATATCTTCACAGCAACACCTAGATGAAGGTCTGATTGAATCAATACATACTATAAACCAGCCAAGTTGACACATAAAACTGCCCATTACAGATACTAACAAATTATCCCCAGGAACCAACTTTAACTTTCCAATTTTTACACTTCAAAAATTTGAAAATTCTTGATTTAAGATTCTTTGTTAAATAATCCATTAAATTCTCTTGCTCTTGTTTTTTCCCACATGCTTCTGGATTTACTCACTATAAACCAGCCAGGTATGAGGATACACATATAAATATGACACCTCATCTGTCCCCTGAGGCTCTCTGCCATCATCCTTGTGTAAGTTCTCAGTACCCGATGTTAGAATTATTGCAATAAAACCATTCAATTTGATGTTACCTCTCCCTTGCTCTCTTCCTTTTATTATCTTGGGAGGTGATTGCATAGTTTAATAGGCTGTCAAGGATCAGCATTAGTTTGTACGCGAATGATCTGAACCATCATTCCTGTTTCAGCCTGACAGAGACTTGTCTGGGCAAGTGACTAAACTTGCATGTACAGAGGTATACCTATACTCACATTTACTTAGCTGGTTAAATACATATTCATATTCAGAGCCTTTATTGATACTGGATTTGTATCCAGTTTGTGTTCATATGTTTAAGAGTATTATTGAAATAAAAAGTAAATTTGCTTGAACTAATTTAATAGCAAACATAAATTTTCACTGAATGTCGCTATCCTAGCTTTCTTTCAGCTCCCAAAGATCTACCAGTGGTTCATAAAGCCATACCCCTACATGTGAAAGAATTTTTAAATGAATGAATGAATATGATACTTCATCTAGAAATCTTTCTCAATTTATGTCTAAAAGTCTGAGTAGTTTTCCACTATCATTTCTAAGTCCAAATATCAGTGTCTTCCTAAGGGGCTAATTTGCAAGGGGAACAACAAGGAACAGCAGGGCTGTTACAAGCTGCAGAGGCAATTTACTGACTTAACTATTGCTAAGGGCGGGAGGAAAAACCAAGCCAAAACCGTCTGTGCTTTTGCATAGCAACATGTCAATTAGACAATGGGCCTGGCGCCCCAATTTAAAAACTGGGGGAGAAATAAAATGATAAAAGGACAAATAAAGGAAAAGATGAAATGCATAAGCATCTTCAAGACAACAATCAGGATAGAATAGCTCGTGACTCAGCAAGGTGCCCTTCAGTTCATTGCTTTTCCTTTTAAAACAATTTTGCTACTGTGATCAAATAATGTAACATTTTTTGCCCTCCCTTTAGTATCCAGCTCCTTGGTAATATAGGCTGTCTTAAGATAAAATGTTCATTAAAAATAAATTCTCATATGGCAGGTGCTGGGTTTTGGGGGGATTTTTGTCCATTTGTTTTTCTTCTAAAGGGTGTTAACGCCATTAATCTGACATCTAGGAATGGTGTAATTGTGGATATTGGTGAGGGATTGCACAGATCTAATGTTTATTGATGTAATACTCTTTTCATATTATATGATTAGCAAGCGTTTTTTATCTCCGTATTGTGGGGAATGACCCAACGTTAACTTCTTCTTTGAGTAGTTACAATAATTTTTTAATAATAAATAATTCTGGGCAATAAATTCTTTTTCTAGGCACTGTGCATATAGCAGCCACAGATTGTTTATTATTATTTTAGTTCATGGCAACCTAAACTGAGATGGAACATTTCACAGTTTATGTCTTGTACCAAGCGACAGGGTTTAAATTTCTTAACCCTTCATTTCAAATAACTAAACCATCCATCAAAGCTAAATGTTATTAACGTAAAAATCAGTGAGTCAATAAAGAAAGGGGATAGAAATCATATGTAAAAGGCAGTCTGGCTCTCTAGCAAGTTTATATATACACATCATTACTATTATATTTTTAAGCTTAAAGTTCTGCTTCAGCATCTAAATTCTTTTAGCTAGGAGTATTATTTTTTTAAATGTACTCATCATTATAAAAATTAAACTACAGAAAAGCTATTCAGAAGCCATAATAATAGAGTTGCAGTGAGTACAAATCTCAATCCACAAGCTCAGTTGGAAAAGCACATGTTAAAATGTTCTTTGAATGGTCCTCATTCTGACTCTGGGTCCCCACGGGCATATGTTCCTATTGGTAGGGCCACCCTAAGATCCTGGGGCTTGGGAAGGGCCACACCTTCAAGGAGGGGTCTTGGGACCCTACTGATCATTGATAAGACACCTCTTTTTCCTGCCTGTTGGGTCTCTTTGAGTTTTGTGGTCATCTTTGGCATGTCTAGGAACCTAGGTGCTCGATGCTGATTCTCAAATAGGTGCCCCGTGAAGCCACAGCACTGAGGTTTGACCACATGGGGTGCGCAGTGGGAGACAGCACAGGCTCACACTACTCCCCAAACTCACAGACTTCCACTCCCTTTGGAGCCTCATATTTGGATTCCTTTGGAGCCCCTGGAGCCTCTCTTGACTTCGCGTAATGCTTCAGAGGTGCCCGCCCACTCCTCTCCAAAGGATTGAGATTTTTAAAAGAACTTTACAAAGGACTTACGCTTTAAAAAAAAAAAAAAAAATCTGTGCATTCCAAAAGCCTGGACACAAGAAATTAAAAAGCCAAGCTACCTTGAAATGGGTGGGGATGCAAGGGAAAAATAATTAATTCATTGACATTAAATGAATTACCATTTTAGTATTAATGCTTCAACAGATCAATAAGTCAACAACTTATCCTGCCAAAAGATTTTTTTCTCTATACGTAAAAAGTGCAGAGCGAGATCTGTGATTTTTCAACACTTCTAATGTTCCTCTTCCGGTTTCAGTTCTTCCTTCACATGTCCAGCCTCATGAAACTGAATTGATACTAAAACAAGAGGAAGCATCTTTTAGTACATCAAACAGATGATTCTATTCAAATTAAGAATGAAGGGAAAGCAAGCACAAATAAATACATATAATCATGACATAGATACTGTTGATATAAGGCTTGCCTGATTAAGGAATATAAGATCCCTGAGCCATAGACATGAGAGAAGAGAAGATAAAATGTTATGACGGTCCAGATGCTGAGCCAGGGGAATAGCTGTGACGGCTAAGTACGGAGGACGTGCATGATTCCAGACTGTAGTTAATATTTGGTTCCATGGCTTGAAATATTCATGCTTTTGCCTCTTACCTACTCTTTTCCATTCCTTTTATGAATTCATAACATATGTTACTAAGTACATCTTTATGTATTTTTCAATGATGTGAAGCACTCTCCGTGTATTTTATTTCACATTTTGCTTTTAAGGGAGGTAGGCGAGAATCAACATTTAGTGAGTTTTGCTTTATCTTGGGTGTTTGCTAGTCTCTTCGAATAAGTTGTTTTATTTCATCTTCACAACCACCATCTGTGAATATTCCCACATTACAAAAATGGTACCCACAGCGAAGGTAGGTTTAATAGCTTGCCAAGCTCGTACAGATTTGTACTCCACTCTGCCGTGACGTTCAAAATCAAAACATTTTGACTTTGTTGTGTAGGTTTGAAGTTTTACAGGTCTTCAATCCTGCTGACTCATTTGTAAAGTGAAAAATTTCTAATCTTGAGTGTGTTATGTACTTTATTTAGATATTCCATACTTTATTGATCTACAACCCTAGAACTAGACCACTATTTCCAGTACATACCCGGTTGTCAATATCAATTGACATTTCTTAAAAATACAGATATTTGGGGAATATTCCTACTGAATCAGAACCTACGGGTGATTCTTATGACTGTCATGATCAGACTAGTTTGCAGGTGCTATTGGGCCAAGCTGAGTGGTGCCAGGCAAGGGCCACGTGTATACTTCCTGTTACCTGAGCACCGACCCTGTCATGCCCCACTGGTCTCTTTACATCTGTGCTGGGCTAGGAAGGAGCCTCACAGTTTCTCTTTTAACACACTGAGTCTGCTAAGTTTTTACTAGAGTATGAAAATCACGAGATCCATAGCCTCTGATATTTAGTATGAGAAAGAGAATTTCTAGGTAAACACAGTGCTTGGTGTTTAACTTTCCTTTGGGTTTCTTTATTTCATTGATCCCTGACCTTCCTGAATGGTGTTGCCATTGTCCCTGCTGCTGCCCTGGACCCTCCCGTGGAGACTGGTGGCTGCCAGAGCCACAGTCACTAGATCCCAGGGCAGTGTCATCCTTTAAGAAATGACCCCGGGCTTCCCTGGTGGCGCAGTGGTTAAGAGTCCGCCTGCTGATGCAGGGGACACGAGTTCGTGCCCCGGTCTGGGAAGATCCCACATGCCGCGGAGCGGCTGCACCCATGAGCCATGGCCGCTGAACCTGCGCGTCCGGAGCCTGTTGCTCCGCAACGGGAGAGGCCACAACAGTGAGAGGCTCGCGTACCGCAAAAAAAAAAGAAATGACCCCAAAGTAAACAGAATCACCGAATCATACATCAGAGAAGCGACAGGGGGTCCTTACTACATATAAAGTTAACCTCAAATCAGTGTTTTACCGACATGCTCTGTTACCCTCTTGGTCTGCCATGGTTTACCTCTCGATTGCCCATCTGCTTCTGCCTCCCAATTTTGCATTCTGCTGGTTAGGGTCTCTCGTTCTTAACCCCTGCTTCCTTGCTTTCTTCTTCCCTTTCATTTCAGTACCCACCTCATTCATTTCATAACATCAAGTCTTATTCCTTCAAAACTATGTTTCACATTCTGACGAGTAATTTCTCTAAAGTTAAAATTTCAAAACATAATCTCCCACTCACCATATTTTTTTTCAGTTCAGATGGGTCTTTTTTCATTTATCTTATGGAAGTATAGTTGATTTACAGTGTTGTGTTAGTTTCTGGTGTACAACAAAGTGATTCAGTTATACATATATATAATGGTTTGCATTTGCAAATCCCAAACTCCCAGTCCATCCCTCCCCCACCTCCTTTCCCCTTTGGTAGCTATAAGCTTGTTTTCAGTGTGAGTCTGTTTCTGTTTTGTAAATAAGTTCATTTTTGTCATATTTTAGATTCCACATATAAGTGATATCATGTGGTATTTTTCTTCCCCTGACTTACTTCATTTAGTGTGACAATCTCTAGGTCCATCCATGTTGCTGCAAATGGCATTATCTCATTCTTTTTTATGACTGAGTAGTATTCCATTGTGCGTATGTACATATATATATATATATATATACATATACACCACATCTTCTTTATCCATTCATCTGTTGATGGACATTTAGGTGGTTTCCATGTCTTAGCTATTGTGAGTAGTGCTGCTATGAACATAGGAGTGCATGTATCCTTTTGAATTATAGTTTTGTCTGGATATATGCCCAGGAGTGGGATTGCTGGATCATATGGTAACTCTAGTTTTCTGAGGAACCTCCATACTGTTTTCCACATTGGCTGCACTACTTTACATTCCCACCAACAGTGTAGGAGGGTTCCTTTTCTCCACACCCTCTCTGGCATCTGCTTTTTGTAAACTTCTTAATGATGGCCATTCTGACTGGTGTGAGGCAGTACCTCATTGTAGTGTTGATTTGCATTTCTCTAATAATTAGCAACATTCAGGATCTCTTCATATACCTATGGGCCATCTGTATGTCTTCTTTGGAGAAATGTCTGTTTAGGTCTTCTGCCCATTTTTTGATTGGGTTGTTTGTTTTTTTTGTTATTGAGTTGTATGAGCTGTTTGTATATTTCAGAAATTAGTCCTTTGTCGGTCACATCATTTGCAAATATTTTTTCCCAGGCTTTTTGTTTTTTTTATGGTTTCCTTTGCTGCGCAAAAGCTTGTAAGTTTGATTAGGTCCCATTTGTTTATTTTTGATTTTTACTCTATTGCCTTGGGAGACTGACCTAAGAAGACATTTGTACGATTTATGTCAGAGAACGTTTTGCCTATGTTCTCCTCTAGGAGTTTTGTGGTGTCGTATCTTCTATTTAAGTCTTTAAGCAATTTTGAGTTTATTTTTGTGTATGGTGCACTGCTCACAATCTTTCGATGGCTCCCTTGTGTCAGGAAGATGAAGCCAAAACTCTTTTATGTGCTATTCAAAGCTCTTCATAATCTGGGCCCCCCCTAGAGCCTCTTCTCTCTCTTTCATACCGATGTTTGATCCCTCGCAAACTCTTTTTAACTCTCACCACACGCCAGGCACATGTTCTTCCCTCTTCCTAGAGTGCACGTCTCCCTCCTATCTGCCTGGAAAATCCCTGCCGATCATTAAAACCCTGTGCAGGCATTAACTTTTACATGAAGGGCTCCCTGCCCTCCAGACTCTCTTAATTGCTTACTCCATGGGACCTCTTATGTTCTTAGATAGAATTTGCTCTTTTGTGCATGACACAGTGCAGTTTTATTTGTTGACAAGTTCGTCCTTACCAGACTTTGTCTATGAAGGTGGATACTATGTCCTTCTCAGCATGGTGCTGGGCAGACAGTAGACACTGAACTCAACTTCAGTACCTATGATGGGCTGAACCAAATCCCAAGTAGAGAGCCATGGGGGATGGACAAGGCTCCCTTCTCCACTGTGACCTCAGGACCTGACCTACACTAGCACTCAGACCTGTGGGGTATGGATTGACATTTCTAATCCTAACCCACCTCTTCCCCTCTTGCCAATGATACGCTGGCAGAGGACAGGGATTGACAACCTCTCCTCTAAATTCCTTGGAGGTCGGGTACTCGAGCTATTAGAAAATCAAATGCTTACTGCTCTTCTCTTACTTGCCACTAATTCCCTAAAATAACTGACAACACTTCCAAGAAACTTACACCTTTATCTTTACCTACCCCAGCTGTTTTCAAAAGTTATTATTTTCGTGGAGATTCTAGCCTGATCTTGTACGTGAGATTTCTCTGGCAATTTTGGGGCAGAGCATTGGGCTTCACAAGGTGACTTGTGTTATAAATCTATTTCTTACATAAAAGTGGCTGGGAGAGGTTGTAGCAGGCTATTCACCAGGTGTGCTATACTGAGAGCACTCCTTTCCTAGGGCGCTTGAAGTAGAGCCCATAGACCGCTTCCGCTCAGGGTAGAAGACCTATCATGACCTCCTGGTGGCTGTCTCTTTCTTCCTTTTGGGAGTATTCTTCCCAGCCTCTGTTCTATTCTTTCCTTTTCCTCCTAAATTCCAAAAGCTCTGCTCATGCTGCACTTTGACCTGCCAAATCACCCTTCTTGTTCACTTTATGTCATTAGTAGCATCATGGACTTCTGGTCTTATCTTTTAGCCACCGTTTTATTTTCTAATTTCCCAAAAACTTTATAGAAGTTTGCTTGATATACCCAAGAAACTGTTAGAACTGCTCAAAGTGTAAGCTCTTACAGATGTAACATGTAACTTCAAAAAAGCCTACAGTGCCTAACCCAAGAGAGTGTCTAGTGGTGGGAATATCTAGTGGGATGAGTAGATGTTGGGTAGCAGTTTTTGTTCTTTTCATAGGAAGTGAACTTCTAATTATTTTAATATTATATGAAATAAACCACTTTCCCCCAAACATGTTTATGTCACAGCACCAACAGGAAAGGATGTTATTTGCCTATAATCAGATGAAAACTGCCCATGGATAGAAGCAACCAGCCTGGGGCTCTGGCCATGTAACTTGCCTCAGGTGCATGGTGGGCAAAGGAGAAGATTAACATCTCAGCTCACCGGTAGCCACGCTGGTTGGAAGGCTCTACATCAACAACTGTCCACCCAACTGTGTGTAGGACAGCCCTTATCTGGCCAATTAACGTTGCTTATTTTTAAGTGATAGAGGAGGAAGCTGCAATATTTACTATTATTGGAAATTGTACTGTGATACAAAGCTTCCTAAAAATGGTCTCATGTGCTTTAAGAAAGCCATCTAGTCCTATGATAAAAGCCTTTTTTTTTTTATCATTCTCACTGTCTATTATTAACAGCTTTGTAATTTGCAGTTTTGGCTTTTTTAAGTACATTTTATTAGTTTTCTTAGAATTAGTTTCATGTGGGTAGCCATATTATTCCATTTGTGTATTTTCAGGAGAAAGGTGGTTTAAAAATATGTCTTATGGAGAGTACCTGAATATGACCAACCTTGAAAAGAGAAAAGTCTGGAGCAAGCTTTTATTACAGAGCAAGATTGTTTCTGAAAGGCCATATGTAATGGGGGCACCAAATTCTTATGAATTGCTTTACAAAGCCGAGTTGGAACCAGTAGTTACAGAGAGAGAATTTAGGCTCAGTACTTTTAAAGAAAGGACAAAAAGCAATTGGGAAGTAGACTAGGCTTTCTTAGAAGCAGTGGGCATTCCTTTATTTGAAATATTTATAAGGCAGCTGAAAGACAAGAAGGATTCTGAAGATGAGCTTGCCAAGAGCATGTGTTTGGTTGATGCATGCGATGTTTGATTCCACCACTTGTCATCTTAGCTTGGTATATTTAATATGTTTTACTGGCTGCTGATTGGTAGTGAGTTGTCTTGCGTTCTATTTCCTGAAGTATTTCTTTTAAGATATTTAGGAAATCTGTTAGTGCTCCTCAAGTTCAAAGGCCTTAGTGTGAGAAGATTTATTGAGAAGGAAAAGACTGGTTGGTGGTGACCAGAAACTGGAGAAAACACCCTGAGAAAAATGAGCCATAGCAAATATACTTTTAAAAATGAGTTGAGCAAAAACAATGAGTTTTGTTCATTACATATTGGCCAGAGGGAATGATGAGAAGAAAAATATTTTTATTACAAAATTATATTTGTACAATTTTTTCAGACGTCAGAAGTCATCTTCATCAGGATTGCTACTATATGTTCAGCAGCGTGAGTCTGTACTGTTACCTCAAATTATGCATGAAGGGACCTTGATTACATAACCCACCACATCTACAGCTAGTGAATGGGAAAGTCAGAATCTGTAAACAGATTTCTCTTTCTCTCTCCTTTTTAAAATCCATGATTTTTTTTCTCTGAAAAAAGTAAGTGCTCATTTGGTTACTAGGGTGAGAAATTGGGCACGTATTTTCTTTCAAGTGTGGATTTTCAAAATATCTTTGTACTTGATATTTTACTCTGAGCAACACTTCAGTGAGTACCTAAATTTAGACTAAATACCTGATTGTACAAGGGCATTTATGCCTTTATTTTAAAAGTGTTAATTAATTTGATTCTTCTGGAAACTAGATAGACCATTTCAAGGGCACGTCTTCAATATCATCAGAATTTAATTAAACTGATTATGTACTCTTTATATCGAGCTATTTGTTATTGAGCCATTGTAACTAGTATTAGGATAAAAGAAAGTATACTTAAGGAGAAGCAGGGAAAGATGGGAAAACAAACTGATAATGATATGAGGGGAGAGGCTGCTTCTGAATTTGGATGAGTGTTCACTAAAGTTTGAATATTAAGGCTAAGCTGATTAGAAAACCTGCTAACAAATTTTACAATGGGATTTTCTGTGCAGCTTAGGGGCAGAAAGCTCCCTGATGCATACTTCTGTTGTTTCTCTGTGGATCTCAATCACTTCATTTTAACAATTTTAACCCAAAATTATTCGAGTGTTCTTTAAAAAATACAACCTCACCAAAGAAGATATACAGATGGCATATAAGCATATAAGATGCTCCACATCTTATGTCATCAAGGACATGCAAATTAAAACAAGGAGATACCATGACACACCTATTAGAATGGCCAAAATCTGGAACACTGACAACACCAAATGCTGGAGAGAACATGGAGCAACAGGAACTCTCGTTTATTGCTGTTGGGAATGCAAAAGGGTACAACCGCTTTGGAAGACAGTGTGGCGGTTTCTTGCAAAACTACATGTAGCATTAACCACATGATCCAGTAATTGTGCTCCTTGATATTTACCCAAAGGAGCTGAAAATGCATGTCCACACAGAAACCTGCACATGAATGTTTACAGCAGCTTTATTCATAATTGATAAAACTTGGAAGCAACCAAGATGTCCTTCAATAGGTGAATGGAGAAATAAACTGTGGTACATCCAGACATTGGGATATTACTCAGTGCCAAAACTCAATGAGCTATCAAGCTATGAAAGCATGACGGAACCTTAAATGCACATTACTAAGTGAAAGAAGCCAGTCTGAGAGCCTACATACTATATGATTCCAACTATATGATATTCTGGAAAAGGCAAAATTATGAAGACAGTAGGAAGGGCAGTGGATGCCAGTGGTTAGGGGGAAGGGAGGGATGAAAAGGCAAAGTGCAGAGCATATTTAGGCAGTGAAACACTCTGTATGATACTATAGTGTTGGATACGTGTCATTATAAATTTGTCCAAACCTGTAAAATATACAACACGAAGAGTGAACCATAATGTAAACTATGGACTTTGGGTGATTATAATTTGTCAGCATAGTTTCATCAGTTGTAATAAATGTACCACTCTGGTGAGGGATGTTGATAATGGGGGAGAATATGCATCTGTGGAGGTAAGGGGTACATGGGAAATCTCTGTACCTTTTGCTCAGTTCTGTTGTGGACCCAAAACTGCTCTAAAAACTGAAGACTATTTAAAAAAAAAGTAATTAGTATAGGTATAGAATGTGATATACTAAAACAATCAAATACAATACTCAAAACAAAAACATAAAACCCAACTAATGTAGAAGGACTTCAGTTTGCTGTCTAATTATTTTGAAAATACTTTAAATTAAGCTGTGCAGGAATTAACAAAAGTAAAAATGGTTTCATTGATTACTTTGCCACTGTCAAAGACACCGAGAACTGCTATTTTCAACCTTGACCTAGTTATAACTACCACAAAATGAAGTATGAATAAATCATGATACGCAAAAATACAGTAGTTATCTCTTTATTGGTATCAGGTGCTGGTTTATTTTTTCAATTCTTTAATCAGATGTATAAACACAACCTATCTGAGTCAGTTGGGAAGTATTACATGGAAATGTCACCACGTGGCTTCATGGTTTATGTATCTTTAATATCTGTAATTTAGGACAATAATGAATACAGACGAGATTGTTTCTTTGGCCCAGAGGTATTCTTCTGGTGGAAATAGCCATTGGAACTGCATCAGCATAAAATTAAAGTCTCAGACTTGAGAGACTTGACTGATAGAAACATAATCATTAAGAGTTTAGAATACAAATTATCTGGTTTATTTGTCAAATATCTGTGAATATAAACTATTGTACAAAAAGGTATCCTTTGAAAAGTAAGTCTAAGTGCCCCAGGGGCTAACTAGTCTTTCAGAGTCCTGAAGTGACTGAACATTTCATAGGTAAACCACAAGTTTCTAAATATAATGGTTATTACACACACACAGGCACCCACAAATATATTTTTATATATATCTATGTGATATATTCCTTATCAGCTGATGTCCTGAACCCCAACATAACTATATATATCTGTCTTTAGTATCTATATATAATATGCCTGTATATATTATATGTATATCTACAAATTATATACATGTTTTATACTAATACGGTTTTTTAAAACATATGCAAATATTGACATTTTAAAAGTATAAGAGAAAATTTTTTAAACCTAATATTTAACTTCTTTTTTATTCATTTATGGTATAGAATCATTTTCTCCCACTAAAATCTTATTAATGCTGTTCTAGAGGTTTACTTTTCAAATGTCTCGCTCATTGTGACAAGCTCATGCTACCATAGACTATTAGTTCAAGGCAGAATATGTATTTAGTGTAAGACATCATTATACAGGATGCAAATTCATACTTCAAATTAGTCTTGTTGTTGATATCAGTTTGGGGCTCTTGCCTGATCTCATTAGATTATCATTATATTAACCCTCAAATGGATGAAGAAGAGCTTGTTTTAATAGTAGGAAAAGGGTCAGTTCTGACATTTTCTTGTTCTTCTCATGTACTTTTATTATAAATCTTTATCGATCACCTATGGTTTCTTCATAGGCATATTTTTAAACTTTGTGTCCATATTGTGAAGATTATTTGAGTTACAATAATTGAAATAATATATCCTATAAACACATGTAACCAGAAGTCCATCTTCTAATACTCCAAGGACAAACAGAGTCAGGTGCGATGGCTCCCATAATGGCTCCTAATCTTTTTAAGGTCAAACTTTCACAGATCTTCAGTTGTAATAAACATGAGAGAGAATTTTCAACATAGTGCTGAATTCCTTCTAGGATCCTAGGGTTTACTTTGCTAATTTTTTCTAAAATAGGAAATATATATGCAATAACCATGAAACAACAACCCAAAATACTACAAGTGTTTTGGCTCAGCATAAAGGGATTCTGTTAGGTCCTTTGATTTGGCCCTTGTACTGCTATTAACGTAGAGTCGGGAGTACCATCACTTTGTGCAGGAGGTAAAATTTGATGATTGTTCATAATGCATGAGTCCACCAAGCATACCTACTGTTTTTAAGAATGTTTGTAAGCATATCTGCGAAGAGCCATCCCTCATTTATTTGAGCTCTGACTTTCAGAAAGAATGGAATCCTAGAGTCTTTTTGCCTGTTCGTTCGTGTTTCTAACCATCACTCTATCGATGTATTTTGATTTGGCATTCTGGCTATCTGAAGAATTAGCTCTAGGTTTTGTATCGCATTTATTGCTTTTCCCCCACAGCCTGCTCCCCTGATTTGAATTGAGTTTTCTCGCAGAGACCCTAAAATGATGCATCATTTTATTCGCCAAGGTCTGTGATGTACATTTTGTAATATTAGATGTTTAATTTGTTTTGATTTGGTTGCCAAAGTAATACAAAATTATGTTGCAGGGCTATCCTTTTATAATTTGGAATGAGGTCAGGCCGGGTATTTATTACTAATGAAAAAAGGAGGAGGTGTTGAAGGACAGGGAACATGGGAAGAAATTCATAGCGGCAGCACAGGAAAGTGAAGAATTAGAGACCAGGCTGTAGGGAAAAGTCTAATCATAAGCAGCTAGATTTCATGACCTGGCGTGGTCTGGGAAGGACTTGTCTACATGATCCTTAGACTTAGAGATTATTTGAATATTAGGATTAATATTAGCGTCTCTTACCCTAAGGTTAATTTCTGCAGGTATCACTTATCGTGTTTATAATTACCATGAGGACAATCCCCCCACTGTCCTGCCCCTGCACATACGTACAACTCATACACCCGCCTTCCTTGACATCTGTCAGGCATATGCCGCTCCATGGGCCTGATAACAAAATGGGCTTTCGTGGCCGTTTCTATCTTACAGTGAATGAAGTTATTCAATCCTTTTCTGAAGCAGGTTTTAATCTATGAATCTCTAATTTTCCATTGGGGTGGCATAAAGAAGGCATGTGTTATAGGAACTTGTGGCCTCTATAAAGCAAATCTCATGGTATTAGCCTTTCTGCCTGGGTTATCCTGCCTATTAGAAAATTGCAGACTGGTCAGGAACCCTGGATGATTTCTTCCTGCCTCTGTTTCAGAAGGAGGCTTGATGCTTTAGAACAATAGAAATTGGCAAACTTCATCAGAAATAAGGACAGAAATCCTTCCCGAATGCTTCAAGTAAACTAAAAAATAAGATAACAGAAAAAGTAGCATTGCTCTGCTTACAGGAACGGCTTTCAGAAAGGTGAATGTAGCTTTGCATCTTCCTGTCTTTCTTGCCAGGACACACTGGGTGGCAGGGAATTGTGAAGGTAGAGGGCCAAATAGGCTGCTTTTGGATTTGCTATGGAGAGATCAGAAGCAAATAATGTAAAGAGGGAGAAATCAGGGATTCAGTCTATCACAGCGGTCCCCAACAGTTTTGGTACCAGGGACCAGTTTCGTGGAAGACAATTTTTGCACAGAGCGGGAGCTGGTGGGGGGATGGTTTGGGGATGATTCAAGTGCATTACATTTATTGTGCACTTTATTTCTATTATTATTACATTGTAATATATAAGGGAATAATTATACAAGTCACCAGCTGTAAATACAGATGAAGCTTCGCTCGCTCGCCTGCCAGTCGCCTCCTGCTGTGCGGTTCCTAACAGGCCAGGGGTTGGGGACCCCGTGTCTATCACTTCACAACAGAGGGCAATCGGGACTTTCTGGGTACTCCATCTTTTTGTCACTGCTAGCTATTAAGAGACAGCATTGGTCAGCTGCTGCTAGGAAATCTGCCTCCTGGCCTGGAATCTCAAAATTTTGCCAATTTTCTGTTGAAGCAATTTTAATACCCCAGATTGAGTCAATAAGTATTATTCCTTAATTCCACATTTGTTAAATGTTTACTGTATGCCAGGCACATTGGGTATAGTTAAAAAGAAGCTGAGGTCACATGGTAGGACTGATCCACCTCCTTCAAGCCTTAGCTTAAGCTCCCATTCCATCTGATGATCATGACTCCACTCTTTGACTTATATTTTCGTCCTTACTGTCTACTTCACCATTCTCAAAAGGTGTAGTATTTGTTGAGCTCTTATCATATGTCAAGCATTGTTCTAACACTAATAATATAGATTATTTCATCTAAACCCTTTAAAGAACCCTATGAAATAGGAACCAGTATTGTCATTATTATCATTATCACCATTATTTTCACTATGTGAAGCTATTTCAGTCTAGTGATATTATTTCACTTGTCCAAGCTCATAGATCTATTATGTGGCAGAGCCAGGAATGACTGAATCTCTTGAGAGCCCGTGCTGTGTGCCATTATGTTTCTAAGAAGTGGTTTAAAGGGGGTTGCTGGGGAAAAAATCATGACTATAAACATATTTTCTTCTAAAATGTATTTTAAAAATTAGTTTGTCCAATAAGTGGTGCTGGGAAAACTGCACAGCTATATGTAAAAGAATGAAATTAGAACACTTCCTAACACCATATACAAAGATAAACTCAAAATGGATTAAAGACCTAAATGTAAGGCCAGACACTATAAAACTCTTAGGGGAAAGCATAGGCAGAACACTCTGTGACATAATTCACAGAAAGATCCTTTTTGACCCACCTCCTAGAGAAATGGAATAAAAACAAAAATAAACAAATGGGACCTAACGGAACTTAAAAGCTTTTGCACAGCAAAGGAAACCATAAACAAGATGAAAAGACAACCCTCAGAATGGGAGAAAATATTTGCAAATGAAGCAACTGACAGAGGATTAATCTCCAAAATATACAATTGTCTCATGAAGCTCAATATCAAAAAAACAAACAACCTAATCCAAAAATGGGCAGAAGACCTAAATAGACATTTCTCCAAAGAAGATATACAGATTGCCAACAAACACATGAAAGAATGCTCCACATTACTAATCATTAGAGAAATGCAAATCAAGACTACAACGAGGTATCACCTCACACCAGTCAGAATGGCCATCATCAAAAAATCTACAAACAATAAATGCTGGAGAGGGTGTGGAGAAAAGGGAACCCTCTTGCACTGTTGGTGGGAATGTAAGTTGATACAGCCACTATGGAGAACACTATGGAGGTTCCAAAAAAAACAAAAATAGAACTACCATACGACCCAGCAATCCCACTACTGGGTATATACCCTGAGAAAACCATAATTCAAAAAGAGTCATGCACCACAATGTTCATTGCAGCATGATTTACAATAGCCAGGACATGGAAGCAACCTAAATGCCCATCGACGGATGAATGGATAGAGAAGATGTGGCACATATATACAATGGAATATTACTCAGCCATATAAAGGAACGAAATTGAGTTCTTTGTAGTGAGGCAGATGGACCTAGAGTCTGTCATGCAGAGTGAAGTAAGTCAGAAAGAGAAAAACAAATACCGTATGCTAACACATATTATGGAATCTAAGAAAAAACAAAGGTCATGAAGAACCTAAGCGTAAGACGGGAATAAAGACACGGACCTACTAGAGAATGGACTTGAGGATGTGGGGAGGGGAAGGGTAAGCTGGGACGAAGTGAGAGAGTGGCATGGACGTATATACACTACCAAATGTAAAATAGATAGCTAGTGGGAAGCAGCCACATAGCACAGGGAGATCAGCTAGGTGCTTTGTGATGACCTACAGGGGTGGGATAGGGAGGGTGGGAGGGAGGCTCAAGAGGGAGGGGATATGGGGATGTATGTATACATGTAGCTGGTTCACTTTATTGTAGAGCAGAAACTAACACAATATATTGTGAAGCAATTATACTCCAATAAAGATGTAAAAATAAAATGTTGAAAGTAAATAAATAAATAAAAATTAGTTTGTCTTAATTGCTGTTGGGCCACCATGATTATACATCTGCCTTTAAGAAATGGCATGGCTTCCCCATCCCCCAGTCCCAAGTCTCAGTACGTGGTTTGGGAGATAAACATGTCGAGGACAAATGAAAGATGTTGGGTTTGACGTTGAGAATCGATGCAGAGGCTGTGTTGACTGTATAACCTTAGAGATGATATATTCCTATATTGATAATACTTGTCAGTGTTATGTATGTTGACCTATGAATTAATATTTGCTTGTTTTAAATTAAGCTTTTTCCCCTGTCTACTCTCATAAACTCCTTTTGGATCAGCATATTGAAATTTTTACCATGTATCTCAGTCAAATTACTTTAGTAAACTTTATAACATATTCTCACACATGTCTATTTATCAATCGATATTTGTTTTTTGAGAACCTAATATGTATTTATAGTTAGGCTAAATGCTCAGGAGGCTAAAGGATTTCCTGTTTCGCTTGATGCTGCAAAAATTGTCCTCCACCTGTGTTTTACCATATGGTTTTTTTCCCTCTTTCACTGCAAGATGGTATCTTCTAGTGATTTATATTCCCTGGTAATGGAGAGCACAGTGTTAAGGATACAAAGAACATTCATAAGTATATTCATTCTAGCTAAGAGCAAAGATAAACTGATCCATCAATTTTCTAAAACTGATCCATCAGTTTTCTAAAATTTCTAAATCTAAATTTTTAAATCTAAGTTTCTAAAATTTCCTATCATTTATTCAGCATGACTATGAAAGTGAATTTTCAACCGCATGGAAGCACTTTTAATTTAAGCTGTGTTCTCACTCCAGCCAGGTCTATAACTTTTGCCTAAATTGACTGATCCTAGTTAATAATGTGTAGCCACAGTGGGTAGCATTTTAATTTAGAATTATTTTCTAGAATTTGAATGATGTCTCACCAGGACTTATATACCAACTACTTATCGCTTTTTGCTGCTACTGTGTCTCTTTCCACAACAGATAATGGGGATTTTAAAAATCAACTACCTGCAGTTTGGTTTTTACATTGCTCATTATGTCTTACAAGTCATTTGCAGTACTGACGAATTTCACTCTTTCTTGCCAAATGACATATTATTGCAGCTTAATGATTCCTTCTTAACGTCTCAGCGTGCCACACTATAATGATAAAAGAGAATAATAGTAAGAGTGAACATCTGAGGGTTGGAGAGAACAGAACTGGTTTCCAAAACAGTTCCACACTAGTCATTGGAAGAGGCTTCCTGTTCTTTAAGTGACTCCCTAACACAGAGATCAGAAAAACAGGGTTTTTAGAATAAAAGACTAATTTAAATGAGGCAACTTGTTAGGTTGATTTATTAAGTATGTCCATCAGATCTAAAGAATGAAGAGAGGTCATCACCAAAACAAATTTAATTTGATATCATGGCTCCCTGTATTGCCTGGGTTAGTCAAGGTTATTTTGGTTCTAGGCAACAAATACTGACTCTGGCTAAAAAAAAGCATAAACAAAAAAATTTCCCAGAAGGATGCTGGTTAGCACTATATTCAAAGGGAGAATTGGTCCCGGGTCAGAAGGGGCAAAAGGCCAACCAGGACCAGTGTCTGCAGCACCATCATGATTTGCCACGTCTCCTTTCTGTGCGTCCTCCTATGAGGATTCTTTTAAGCAAGTTTTCCAACTGGTAGTGGAAATGTCCAGGAGCACGCTCATTAGCGTTCAACTCTGGGATCAGAGAGGAAAGGACAGTCTTTCCCCAGCTCAGAGTCAAAGACTCCTAGGAAGAAAGTCTCATTGGTTTGCCTGGGGTCATGCGTTCCTCCTTTACAGAGGTATCTTAGAGGGTTGAGGCTAAAAGCACAGGCTCTGGAGGTGGACTTCCTGCTTACTACCTCTGTTATCTTGGCAAGGTTACTTAACCACTCTGTGCCTCAATACTGTTATCTGTAAAATGGGGATAATCAAAAGCTTTTAAAATGAAATGAGTGTTGCCTATAGACCTGGGCAGGAGAGACTCCTGGCTGGGTCCCCCACTGAAGAGGGCTGTTAAAGGCTGAATTACCCTTTGAATTCAAATGTTGAAGCCCTAACCCTGTTTTCAGAATGCAACTGTATTTAAAGATAATCTCTTTAAAGAAGCGACTAAGTTAAAAGAGGCCGTTAGGGTGGGCCCTAATCCAGCTTATTGGTGTCCTTATAAGAGGAAGAAAATAAGACACACAAAGATACATCAGGGGTGCAGGTGCACTGAGGAAAACCATGTGAGGACACAGCTAGACGGTGGCCATCTGCAAGCCAAGCGAAGAGGCCTCAGGGGAAAAGAAATCAGCTTTATACAAAGGAGAACATAACTATTCTTCCTAATAGAAAGAACAGGAATATAGAAAATTTTTATCATTAACATGACATTCACCTCTGCCCTGCATTGCTGGCTGAAATTCCAAAACATGCATGCACTTCAGCCAGATCACTGGGGTATGTGTTGAATGGGGTGGAGGAGGCCTGGATGAAATTTAAGGTTACTCTGCAGTGGTATAAAACATTACAAATAGGTAATAAAACTACAGATTGGATTCGGTAACCTATAAGAAGTATTTAATTTTATGTCAGAAGGAAGTATTTCTTCTTATCACCTCTGTCAAAATCACTCTACAAAAATTTCTCGCTTTAACCTGACATTTTATTTTTCAACAGTATTTTTGAAACTGACTCAACTTTAAGCTAAATAGTTTTAAATTGATCACCTGTATAAACTGGCAGGTTTCAGTGATATTTTTTCTTTCATCTTAACTATAGGAATGAAGGGCAATAAGACTCCAGAGATGATGATTGTTAAGTCATATAATTGAAAATTGAGTGTATCTGTAAAAATTGTATCCTTAGTGATTCATGGATTTATACTGTTTCTAAAAGTAGAATTTTAAGGCTATGTTTTAGTTCATTACTAAGTTTTAGGAAGAGCTTGTGGGAAAAATAAAAAAATATTAATGATAGTAAGATTATAATATAAAAGTTATATTTTGTTTATATAATAGTATTATTAAGGACAATAATTCTTCCATTTAAAAATACTTATGGACCTCTCAGGGTCCATTCTTTAACAGCCACTGTACTAGGTGATGATAATCAAAACCAGGCTTGATCTCTGCTTTCATAGTGTTGATGGCCTTGTGAGAGAAGGAGCTTTAAGTTTAACGTGGTTCTTATGACACTTGTAACCAAGAGGTTCGTGTCAATATTAGTGCCTATGCTGTGGGTATTGGACATAGACAGATGGTCCCAGCGAAGTTTCCCTGAGAACGTGATGCTGGAGCAGAGATCTGAAGGATGAGAAGGAATTAACTAAACAAAGGGAAAAGTAAAGCACTTTCAAGGCCCAGGGAACAGCATGGGGCACTGAAAGTAGGTCAGGAGACGGAGATAATAAAGGGAATTACGATGTCATCTGAGGCTGAATAACTCCTTTCAAAGGATGGTTAGAGTGTTAAGAGTTTGGCAGTGAAAAGTCTCTTTATGAAGTGATGCAATTTGCTGCACATTCTGCAGCTGACAGTTGTAATCCAAGTGCATAAAAGAATGATGGATTAGATATGCTGATTTTCAAAATGGCTCTCTCTGCCAGTCAGTTACATTAAGCGTTTGCACTGGTGTCTGCAGGATCTCTGATTCCTTGAGCCAGATGATGAATGCTTTTGGTACAGAAGTATGTGGATGGTTTTTCCCATGTAATGACATATGATGTCTATTGAAAGTCATAGAATGTTAGCTATAGAAGAGATTATAGGGATCCCACAGATCAGTCTTAACTTCCTCAAACAGAAAAACAGAGGCAGAGAAAAAGGATCATTTTCCATGGTTTCACAGCAACTTAGTTACAGGGGTGATATTAAAATATAAATTTATTAATTTCTATTCTATCACTTTCATTCATCATAGGCCATTGTAATTACAATATTACCTATTTTGGATTACTTACGGAAGTAATATTTTTCCACTTCTGCACAGCCTTGAAAAGAATACCACAGGTGTGAAAAGAGTTTAACGCACTTTGGTTCTGTTAATGATATTGATGACCAGCTGTCATAATATTAACAGCAGTACCTATTATCATGGCAGAGATCCAAATGGACAAAAGAGATTTTGAATATAGATTGCTGAAACATAGATTAAATACTTCATGCAAATGGAAATCCTTCAAAACTTGACTTAAAAGCAGCATGAATTGGTTTCTTGCTGCCAGTTACTGTTGGTAGGCAAGTTTGATGAAAAGGTACAGAAAATGAATCATCTCTATGAAATAGAGCTTTGAATCAGCTTTGCTTCTTCTTAAAGATCACATTCTTGCTTTGTACTCACACATACATCCACTCACACAAACACACAAAAATTTTTTCATCATGCTTCTTTCAAATTGGTGGTGCAATGCAGCTTTTGGGAAGCTCAGCTTGAACTGAAAACTACTCAACCATGTGTCACAAATCTACCTTGTTTATTTTATTTATTTTGAATTTTCTTAAATATTTATTTCCTTTAAAAAATAAACAGAATAGCTAAAAGGAAAATAGAAGGTGTTTATAATTATGCTTCAGTTCTATAGTCATTCTTTTTTTTCATTTTTTATTGAAGTATAGTTGATGTATAATATTATATGTTACAGGTGTACAAAACAGTGATTCACAATTTTAAAGGTTATACTCCACTTATAGTTATTTTAAAATATTGTCTATATTCTCCACGTTATACAGTATATCCTTGTAGCTTATTTTATACATAATAATTTGTATGTCTTAATCCCCTACCTCTATACTGCCCCTCCCACCTTCCCTCTCCCCACTGGTAACCACTAGTTTGTTCTCTATATCTGAGGGTCTGCTTCTTTCTTGTTATACTCACTAGTTTATTGTATATTTTAAATTCCACATATAAGTGATATCTTATGGTATTTGTCTTTCTGACTTACCTTCACTTAGTATAATAATCTCTAGGTCCTTCCATGTCGCTGCAAATGGCATTACTTCATTCTTTTTATGGCTATGTAGTATTAGATAGATAGATAGATACAAACAGATATAGATACAGAAATATGCACCACATCTTATCTATCCATTCTTCTGTTGATGGACACTAAAGTTACTTCCATATCTTGGCTATTGTAAATAATGCTGCTATGAACATTGGGGTGTATGTATCTTTTCAAATTAGGGTTTTTTTGGAAATACACCCAGGAGTGGAATTTCTGGGACATATGGTAATTCTATTTTTAGTTTTTTGAGAACCCTCCACACTGTTTTCCAAAGTGGCTGCACCAATTTACATTCCCACCAACAGTGTATAAGGATTCTTTTTTCTCCACACCCTCACCAACATTTGTTATTTGTGTTCTTTTTGACAATAGCCATTCTGACAGATACCTCATTGTGGTTCTGATTTGCACTTCCCTGATGATCAGTGATGTTGAGCATGTTTTCGTGTGCCTATTGGCTGTCTGCATTTCCTCTTTGGAAAAAAGTCTATTCATTTTCTCTGCCAATTTTTTAATTGGATTTCGTGGTGTTTTTTTGATGTTGAGTTGTATGAGCTGTTTATATATGTTGGCTATTAACCCTTTATCAGTCATCATTTACAAATATTTTCTCCCATTCAGTAGGTGGTCTTTTCATGTTTTCAGTGGTTTCCTTTGCTGTGCAAAAGCTTTTAAGTTTAGCTAGGTCCTATTTGCTTATTTTTTGCTTTTATTTCCTTTGTTTTAGGAGATCGATCCAAAAACATATTGCTATAATTTATGTCAAAGAGTGTTCTGCCGATGTTTTCCTCTAGGAGTTTTATAGTATCCAGCCTTACATTTAGGTCTTTAATCCATTTTGAGTTTATTTTTGTATATGGTGTTAGAGAATGTTCTAATTTCATTTTTGGTATGTGGCTGTCCAGTTTCCCTAGCACCACTTATTGAGGAGACTGTCTTTTATCCATTGTATATTCTTTCCTCCTTTGTCACAGATTAATTGGCATAAGTACATGGGTTTATTTCTGGACTTTCTATTCTGTTCCTTTTGATACTCAGTGCTGTGCTTAGTAAGATGTGATTTCAAGTGTTTCATTATTTACTTTTGTAAAGGTTACGGATTACTTTATTTCAGTTCTGGCTTTTGTTTTTATTGAGGGTGGAGGGGAACATCTCAAATAGTGAAATTTAAAATGCTGGGAGAAGCCACTGAAGATTTAACTGTCATAACAGTCCTTTCCATGAATGAAGCACTAGGGCATTTTTCTGCAATGCTCTTCATTGCAAATTCAATGCTTCATGAGCTTGTCTTAATGCATCCCCTGAGCTGGGTTTGGGACACCCCCCTGTGTGACCTTCTCTCTTCTTTTCAGTCTCTCAGAGGACTCTGTGACTGATCACAGTGCTGCAATGAGGCTTTAAATTGATCCATTGAACTATAAGGCCAGTAACCAATTTTAAGTTGAGTGCTGTATGTTTCATGCCCGGTATACATAAAGAAGCTTTCTTCCTTTTCCCATTCCGTATTCCTCCTAATACTATTTATGTATATTTGTCCTTTCTACTGTATGATAATATATCATTGTCTCCCTGTAGTACAGAAACTGTGCCTCATATATTTCCATTCCCACAGTACCAGTTTATCAAGTTAATTTCAAAGAAATGTATGATCTAAACACCAAAAGCTGGCCTAAAAACAGACTTCTAGAACAGACCATTTTTAAGTTGAGGGCCTCCTTAGCTATGTGCACACATGTACACACACACACGCATGGTATGACACAATATGGTCAATCTGCATTTGGTATAAATACAAGTGTGTGTGTGTATTTGATTTTTATAAATAAAAATGTATTATTTCTGAAATATCTATATTCATATGGTTCATGGTGGCAAAGATATGAAGTAAGACATTTAGTTGGTGCTTTGTAATTAGTTCCACTTGAATTAAAATGTTATTTTGATTTTTTACTTTACCACTCATATTCTTAGTTTTCTTGAGTTCCTTTAAGAAATACATTTATTCTTTCATCTGCAATATGTTGACTTGAAATAAACAGACTGCCAGATGTGTCTTCAGCAAAGATATGTTTATTCAGGATCAGCAGAGAATTGGAATTTGGGGTCTGTAACCATGGCAAGCCACATGCCATGCAAGTTGCAGCATGGCAAAGAAGGGAGAATATTTTTATAGAGGGGAAAAGGAAGTTGGGAGGGCTATAGTAAACAAAGAGTCCATGGATTTTCACTGGCTGAGTCCTTGCCAGGAAAGAAAAGTGTGGTTCTCCTTCCTGTTGGGCTCTGCCTAAGTCCCAGGATGTGAGAGCTCCTGGTTCTGGTCTCCTGACTCTATTTAATTGAGGTTTCTGTTTATTAATTTTTTACAAGGAACATGAAGGGAATAAACTTCTAAAGTGATAAGAGGATGTTTAGCTCAGAGTAAGTATAAGTGAAATGTAGATAGAAGATTGTCCTAATGATAACTTAGTTTGCTGTTGTTCAAAGTTGGATTTATTAACTGATAGGTTTGAAGGGATATAGCTTTGATTTGGGGGTTGTGAGAAGGTGGCGGCGGTAGGAGTTGTAGTTTTTACTAGAACCTTAATTTAGTAACCAAGTTATCAATAGTTCCCTCATCCTGGAAACAGCTATGTAGTAAATTCCACTCATGTGTTTCCTGAAATTTAGCTCAAATAAAAATTCCTACATTAAAGGAGTGTGGATATGCCTTCAGTCATTATTTCATCCAGAATTTTACTGAGCACCAACTTTATCCAAACACTGTCTCAAACTCTGAGAACACAGGATAAATCAGCTGTAGTTCCTCCTCCCAAGGAACTCTTTCGTAGCTGAAGAACCTATCCTACAGATTAAACTGTAGCTGATCTGTCTTATTTAGTTGTGAGTATTCTTGTAGCATTTTTTTCAATGCAAATATATCCTAGGGAAAAAGATTTCTGAGAATTTAAGAGCCCCCAGTAACAACTTCAAGGCACCATAAGGAAGCAGTCTTGGAGAACAGAAAGTACTTGGGCTTTAAAACCATTGAGACCTTTGTGGAAACCTCAAATCTAGCAGGTTTCAAGTCTCAACCTCTGGGCTTTGCCAGTGACCTGAAGATGATAAAAACTCCCTCCCAGTGGCGTGCCAAAGATTTGAGATCATTTAGGTACAGTGTCTGGTACATGGTCAGCACTTAATAGTTGCCTAGATTCATTTGAATACAATTGTAAATTAATACGATCAACATTTTGGTATGGGAGAGCCAGCCTGCAGTTATGGTCAAGAGCCCTCTTCTGGAGCCAACGTGCTGCTCTAGCTTATTTTATTGTGGTGAATCTCTCTGGGCCACTGTTCTCACATCAGTATTTTAAATAAAGTGTGAGTTAGTGTTAAGAACAGAATGTTAAGAATAGTTCTTGGTACATACTGACTACTATATGAGTATTTGTTAAAATCAGATACACTTGCTTTATTTAATTCTGTGGAATCTACATTACATTGATTAAATTAGACCCAAACTTTCAAGATTTGGGAAGCATTTTTAATAATATTTCAATAATGAGATGATAGCAATAATATCAAAACAAACTACTGACTAGACCTCTAGTCGTGTGTTTGATGTGTCTCTTAGTAATAAAAATGACTAAGTGTACTAAGAAGATTTTATAGAAATAATTTTACTTTCTTTTTTTGGGTACTGTTCTTTATTTTTGTTGCTAAATGACTTCAAGCTTACATTTTAAAAACAGATTTGTAGAAGTACAGATTTTCAGCATTTAGTGATGATTTATTTCAACCACCACATTTCATTGCTAGGGTAATAAAATTCCAGGGTGATTAACTCTCTTGTTTGCCACCTTGGAAATGTCTGAAGGTGAGAGATGTTAAAATTACTGGTTAAAATGTAACTTTTAAAAATACCATGGTGATGTCAAGATTTCTGTAGCCTCTTTTGCTCATTATTACCAATACTGTTGGGCTGTATATAGTTTCAAAAGCAGATTCACCAATATGACTCACATGAAATTGGCAGTGACATTTTCTAGCAAAGAAGCACAGCTGTCATGATGTTGGAGAACCAGATGTCATAGTTGATAAGTTGCTGAAGTTATTTGAGAGTAGAACAGTAGTATTCTTCGGAATGTTATTAAGGAGATTCTTATCCTTACTAGTGTCAGTAATGCAAATGTCAAAAGCCTAATTTATGTTTGTGATTTTTCCTCCAACGATTTTAGAGAGTTTTTTTTTTTTTTTTTTTTTTGCGGTACGCCGGCCTCTCACTGTTGTGGCCTCTCCCATTGCGGAGCACAGGCTCCGGACGCACAGGCTCAGCGGCCATGGCTCACAGGCCCAGCCGCTCCGCGGCATGTGGGATCTTGGGGCACGAACCCGTGTCCCGTGCATCGGCAGGCAGACTCTCAACCACTGCGCCACCAGGGAAGCCCCAGAGATATTTTTAAAAAGCATCAATAAATTGTCATATATTCTGTCATAAGAAACATTTGGAAAAGATAATGTTTATGATATGCATGGTCTATTCTTATAAGAAATTTTTAATTGTCTAGTTTCTAATGGTAACTATATCATTTGATATTTAACTAATTTTGTCTCTCTCCACACTACTCTTTAAATGATACTGATAAATAATTAGGGTTGCTAGAAAAAATACAGATGTCCATTCAATTTAATTTCAGATTAACAAAAATAATCATATTTATAGTATAAAATTATTCAGTGTTTATCTGAATATAAAATCAAACTGGGAGTCCGACGTTTTTATTTACTAAACCCAACAATCCTCTAAATAATATTACAAGTCCGAGAAGAAAACTTTGAAATCTGTGGTTTGAAACTTTAACACCCATTTCAAGACAGAGATCAACCATTATTTTTGTGAAATACCCCTGATGCCTCCAGGAAAATTCAGGCTTCTCTTTAGCATCCACATGCCTTTAATGTACCCATACCACAGCACGTATATATTATTATTTGTCTTTACAACATCTCTTGTATACTAGCCTATGATAGTAGGGGCTCAGTGTTATTCAACTTGGAGTCACCAGAATCTAGCTCTGTGTCTGACAGATAAAGTAGATATTTGTTCACAAATAATGGAGGCTCTTTGGTGCCCAGCCTGCAACCTCCTACTGAGGTCCAGAGAAATGGACATCCAAGGGACCTTAGTTTGTCCATAGGCTCCTCCAATTCAACATATCCAAAATTTAACTTGTCATCTCTTCATAAAATCTGATTCTACCCCTCCACTTTCTACCGTGGTTAATGGCAGCACCATTCAATCAGTCAGCCAAGCAATAATCCCGGAAGTCATGCTAGGTGTGACCCTTTCCATTCCTGCTTCCTTCATCTGTTCAGTGCATAAGATCCTAAAGGCTCTCCTTTAATATGTCTTATATACGGCCCTCATTTCCAGCCTCATTGTAAAATAATGGGGAAGAATAGCAGTAACAAAGACAAAGAGGAACTGAAATTCAGAAATAATAAATTACTTCTGAATATAAGCATTTTGGCTTCAGCATCTACGTGTAGGCCTAAAACAAACAAGCAACCCCCAACTATCTGATACCTAGTTTCAAAAGAAAGTAGTCTGTTACCTTGACAACAGTAGAATTTTTGGTAAACTCTAAAATACTATATAAAGTATCATAATTTTATTGCTAGATAGTGATTACTACAGAGTAATTCAATATAAATGAATATTTTTTCTATTTCTATTTTTTCATGTTTTCATAAATATTCTGAGTGGTTTCTGTTGTCCTCTTCAGACAGGATTCTGTGGCTCGATCTCAGCCTCCCATGTGGTGGCGGAGTCCAGGATGAATGTGTCTTCTACAACCTAAGCCAATACTTTTCCGAACGTGTGCTTGCAGTTGCCCATTTTCTTAAATTCTAAGTTTGTTTACTGCTCCACCAATAACCCTTTTAAGAAGGATATTATCACCTCTATTTTTTTTTTTTTTTTTTTTTTGTGGTACGCGGGCCTCGCACCATTGTGGCCTCTCCCGTTGCGGAGCACAGGCTCCGGGCACACAGGCTCAGCGGCCATGGTTCATGGGCCCAGCCGCTCCGCGGCATGTGGGATCTTCCCGGACCGGGGCACGAACCCGTGTCCCCTGCATCGGCAGGCGGACTCTCAACCACTGCGCCACCAGGGAAGCCCCTCACCTCTATTTTTAAAAATCAGTTTTATAATTGTATAGTCTTAAGTATACACACACACAGTCGTCTCTAATGTTTCATCTGAAAAATGCCATAAATGTGGGTAAGAGAAACTATTTATCGGCATTGCTTTCTGCTTATTAGCTAGCTGTCTCCCAGGAAGGATGGTATGGGATTTGGAATGAAGAAGAATGGAATTCATACCCTAGTTTGGCTCCTTTCTGGCTATTTGGCATTACGTAAATTATCTGACCTCTCTAATTCTCAGGGGTTTTTTTGTTTGTTTGTAAGGTGGGAAAAATAAGACCTATTTCTTATGTCTACTCTGTACCCAGCAGTGTTGGTTTGCCTTCATTTTACCATCCCTTAAATGTTAGATGATTTACTCATGAATAAAACTACTTTGTTCTCTTCGTTTAGCCTGTTTTTTAATATCTCATTAGAATTATCCTTTAAAAGAGTATATGTGGGCTTCCCTGGTGGCGCAGTGGTTGAGAGTCTGCCTGCCGATGCAGGGGACACGGGTTCGTGCCCTGGTCCGGGAAGATCCCACGTGCCGCGGAGCGGCTGGGCCCGTGAGCCATGGCCGCTGAGCCTGTGCATCCGGAGCCTGTGCTCCACAACGGGAGAGGCCACAACAGTGAGAGGCCCGTGTACCGTAAAAAAAAAAAAAAAAAGAGTATATGATCACTGCTATCTGGTTATTTTGAACTCAGACACCTGGGCTATACAATATAGGTGATGAAACATTGATCTGTGAAAGTTTTACTACACTTTATATAGTATATATTTTAAATTGTGTGTTAGTGAATCAATTAAATGTATCATTATCACATTAATTTACATTTGTCAGTTTCCTGAAAAAATTATGCAGGTCCATGCTGTGTGCTCATCACAGGATAGGAAAGCCCAGTGTATTTGAATAATGACCTTTGTGAACAGAACTAATTGTTCCATTTTCATTTATGCTGATGGATCTTTGCAAATTAAGATTCTGTGTGTCAGAAGCTTTGTGAAGTGCACGTGTTGCTTTACTTCTTCGGGCTGGAAAAAGAAATGCCTCAAAGGACAAGGGCTTCCACATGAATACATTTTCTAGGAAATTAAACCTCCTGTAATATTTGCATTTCTGTAATTATGAGTGCAGGTAGGAATCCTTTTAAAAATACTATGACAAGTTCAATACGTACAGAAAAAGTTTTAAATAGGAAGCAGTGAATCTCTTTGTAGTCTACAGCTCAAGAAACAAAACATTACTAATTACTTGAAGTTCCATTCATCCTCTTACTCCAACATGCTCCTGTCCCTTTTCATAATCCAGAATCAGTAGTTTATCACGCCATATGTTCTTTCTTAAGTAGATTTTTATTATATAGGTTTGCATTCCTAAGTGACACATCCAGCTTAGATTTGCATGTTTTTAAACTTTATATAAATAATACGATATATTTTTCCTCTTATGCTACTTTTTTCCCACTCAATATTAGTTTAGTGAGATCCATCTATGCTGATACTTGTATCTCTGGTTCACTTATTTTCACTGGCATTATAAGTTTGTCATTATTCAGTTGATGGATAATTAGGTTCTTTTCAGATTCACTTCTTCAATCACAGAAATTACTGCCTTGAACACACAGGTATGAATTGTGTTTGTCTATATACATACGAGTGGAATTTCTGGAGCATGGAGTATACATACCTTCAACTTCCATGAGACATTGCAAAACTGCTCACCAATATCATTATATCAGTTTACACTGGCCAGCAAAGTATAAGAATTCCCTTTACTCCACATCTTCTCCAATGCATGATTTTATATGACTTGTGTGTGTGTAGTAGCATTATCTAGTGGCTTCATTTGCATTTCTTAGACTACTAATGACTTTAAAATATTTTTACTTTTTATTTATCAGTCATTTGCAGTTTCTCTTCTGTGAACAGCTTTTTTTTTTCCAAATTACTCTTTGTGAGGGCTAATTTTATGTCAACTTGACTAGGCTAAGGGACGCCCAGATAATCGGTAAACATTATTTCTGGATGTGCCTGTGAGTGTGTTTGTGGAAGAGATTAGCACTTGGTCTGGTGAACTCAATAAAGCAGATGGCCCTCCCCAATGTGAGTGGGCATCACCCAATGTATCGCGGGTCTAAATGAAACAAAAATATTTTCTCCCAGTCTTTTTGTTTTGTTTATGGTTTCCTTCGTTGTGCAAAGCTTTTAAGTTTAATTAGGTCCCATTTTTTAATTTTTGCTTCTGTTTCTTGTGTTTTTTCTAAGAATAAAAAATTGCTTCTTGTATTTAGATCTTAATCCAACGGGAATGGATTTTTGTGTATTGTGTGAGGTAGGGCTCAAGCTTTAATTTTTTTCCCCATATGGTTACCCAGCTCTCCTAGTGTCATTTATTGAATAATCCACCTTTTTATCACTAATCTTTGCTGCTATCTTCATCAAGTCTTCATAGAGATCTGGGTGTGTTTCTAGGCTTTGTCTTCTGTACAATTGGTCTATTTGTTCAAGTATAATACAACATTATATCAGCTTTATAATATTCTTTTTCATGGTAGGAGCAAGCCTCTGACTTTATTCCTTCTCTTCAAAATTCCTTGGAGTTGGGCTAAAAATAAGTTTTATGTCATTAGTCTTAATTTTATACACCGTTCAAAAGAAAGCAAAGGAAAGTGTGCTTGATAAAATGTAGTGAGTACTTAAGTAATTTTAGTAAATATGTGCAACTTTAAAAGGACTCTTGGGGGACTTCCCAGGTGGCGCAGTGGTTAGGAATCCGCCGGACGATGCAGCGGACATGGGTTTGATCCCTGGCCTGGGAAGGCCCCACATGCCGCAGAACAACTAAGCCCGTGTGCCACAACTACTGAGCCGGTGCTCTAGAGCCCACGAGCCACAACTACTGAGCTCACGTGCCACAACTACTGACGCCCACATGACTAGAGCCCATGCTCCGCAACAAGGGAAGCCACTGCAATGGGAAGCCTGCACACCACAACGAAGAGTAGCCCCCGCTCACTGCAACTAGAGAAAGCCTGCACACAGCAACGAAGACCAACGCAGCCAAAAATAAATAAATAAATAATTTTTTTTAAAAAAGGACTCTTGGGAGTAAATATTTTTATCAAGAATTTTTACTGCTGAAACAAACTCAAAAAAATTAAGTAATTTAGCCAAGATCACACAGCTAGCAATTGGAATATTCAGCATGTAAATCTAGGTCTGTCTAAAGCTGGACTTAAAATTTTCCTAGAGGAAAATGTGACTTTTGTGATGATAGCTATTTTTTTAAGTGTCCATATTTCTTTTCACTTATTGTATTAGAACAATTTCCTGGATGGCTGAGTTTGTTAGAAGGTTGCCAGTGTTAAAGGTATCACATTACTGTCTGCTAGACGAAAACTGGGTTGGCTGCCCAGATCACAAGGATTCCCTTAGCCTCTGAATCCATGCTACATGTCTTGTCCCCTGGCCATTGTTATAAATTGAATTCTTCATATGTTGAAGTCTCCCTGAGCACCTCAGAACGTGACTGCCTTTGGAGATAGGGTCTTTAAAGAGGTGACCAAAATTAGGCCATTAGGCCCTCATCCAGCTGATTGGTATCCTTATAAGAAGAGAAAATTTGGACACACAGAGAGACACCAGAGGTGGAAACCCACAGAGGAAAGACAGTGCCAGAACAGTGAGAAGGTAGATATCTGCAAGCCAAGGAGAGAGACCTCAGAAGGAACCAATCCTGTTGACACCTTGATCTTGGACTTCTAGACTCCAGAACTGTGAGGAATAAATTTCTCCTGTTTAAGCTTCCCAGTCTGTTGCAGTTTCTTATGGCAGCCCCAGCAAACTAAGCTAGTCATGAATGGTGTATGTAATGATAGAGACACTTGTTACAACCCATGGTGGAACAAGCAGATCCCATTCCTAGGAATTTGAAAATGTTCTTAGAGTTACATTGAAAGAACAAGCAATTGGAGGTGATTTGTTTGGTAGGGAGGCTGAGCAAAAAAGTCCATCATGTTGTTCTCCTGAGAGGTCTGAGCCTCTCGGATTTCTGCCCTTGCCCTGGGTTAATTTTTCAGCTACTCTGTGAATGCCATCCGTATCTTTCCACTAAAAGCCCATTGCTCACTGGTGAGTCAGAAACAGTTTCTTCCAACTGAAGAAGTATGCCGAATGTGCCTAAGGGAAATTTATTTAAGGTGATATGAATGGGGAAATGTTTTGTTAAATAACTCTTCTTTTTTTTTTTTTTTTTAAAGTTGTGGGTTTGTTTTTCTTTTTGGTTTTAATGCACAGGTTTTATTTAGTTAGTTTTGGCTGCGTTGAGTCTCCGTTGTGGCGTGCGGGCTTTCTCTAGTTGCGGCGAGCAGGGGCTACTCTTCTTTGCAGTGCGTGGGCTTCTCATTGCGGTGGCTTCTCTTGTTGCAGAGCATGGGCTCTAGGCACGCGGGCTTCGGTAGTTGTGGCATGCGGGCTCAGTAGTTGTGGCTCGTGGGCATTAGAGGGCAGGCTCAGTAGTTGTGGCACACGGACTTAATTGTTCCGCGGCATGTGGGATCTTCCCCAACCAGGGCTCAAACCCTTGTCCCCTGCATTGGCAGGCAGATTCTTAACCACTGCGCCACCAGGGAAGTCCTAAATAAATCTTCTTGAAATGGACTTGAATTAGAAAATTTTCAAGTAGGAATGGTTAATAACAAGCATGTCACCAAAGTCCTTTCTCTTTGTAAACAAGAAATAATTTCTGGCTATGTGGATTTTCATTTGAATCCTCATTAGCAGGGCTTTCTTTGTGAATCAGTAGAGTATGCCTTACATGGCATGATAGCCACTAGGGATTCAGGAGGTAGCTTCTTTTTTGGAGAGTGTAGGGAAAGATGTTAGTCCATGGGCAGGATGATGTGTTTACTTGTCATCTGTGATCCCTGTGAGTCCTCCGCTTTTCCTTACTCCCTCCATCCTCCCTTTCCCTCTTTGGAATATTGATAAGTACTTGAACCAAGCCTAGGCACCATAAGTTCGCATGCTTCTGCAGTGAGGAGAGACCTAGGTGAGGCGTTAGACTAAGGGCTGCCATATTGTTTTAACTCACTTGAAACAGAACTATTTCGTGGCCTACGTATATCTCGTATCTTTCAGATAAAAGCCCCCGCTTTCTCCAAAACCCACAATTTTTTTTGTTGACTTATGTGGACACTTAGATGGACATTTCTAGGCTGAGGCATTTTTACTTATAATATTAGGTATCACTTATAAACCTGAGACAAAAACTAAATATTACTTCTCCTTGGTTGCTCTTACATTTTCTTCCTTTACAAGACCTATAGTTAATTATCAAATTTCTTTAAAAGGTGATCTATGTAAATATTATTTTAGAATTAGATTTTTTTTCAATAAGGTTCATGGAGGAAATTTTAACAAACACTAAAGTTTTATTTTTAAATAAATATGTACACCTTGACTAAAATGTATTTTTTAAATTGTCCTTTGCTATCAGCTGATCAAGATGGCCTTAATGCTCCCTTCATTTGACAACATTTTAGACAAGTTTCTTCTTGACTATAGGCACCCGCCCTCTCTTTTCTTAGAGCATTTTTTGTTTTGGCTGCACTGCGAGCTTGCAGGATCTCAATTCCCTGACCAGGGTTTAAACCCAGCCACAGCAGTGAAAGTGCCGAATCCTAACCACTAGACCAGCAGGGAACTCCCTAGAGCATTTATTTAGGAAAGATGTAGTCATAAATTCTTTCTCTGCTCCATTTGAAATGAATAAATCTTAAACATTTCTTGCCAGGGAATGTTTTTCTCAAGGACCTGGGAACAATTCTTTTGAAATGTAATCTTGCCATGCTCCTAGTTGTAAAACCATGGGGATAGGAGAAAGTTTACTTTTCCTCTGTTGCCTGGTTCTCTCATCTTTTCTCCAGCCATCTTATCCTTCACTTGAACTTCCATTCCCATAGTCATACCTTGGATCCTGTCATCACGAGGAATTGCTCCACTTTCAAAATCACTAATTCAATCAGCTTGTCTCTTGACCACAGCCTCTCTCTCTCTCTCTCTCCATCTTGCTTGCCCAAACAACCCCATTGTAATAATCCTCTACTCTCTTTGAGCCATCAGGCCACTGACCTATTTCCTCCCAATTCCTCTGCTACCTACTTTCTTCATTTCTCTCCTGATCTAATTAGAGACCCTAAATGCCTGGTCCTTCTGTCTTTTTTCTCCCTCAATCCTGGATGAACTTAGCTCTTCATTTACTTCTGTGCCTGAGCACAGCTGTCATTTTCTGAGTGCTTCTGGAGAAAGTTCCAATATATTCAGGTTCCAGTGATTTCTAATAGGCTTTTCACTCTCTTGACAATACAACTAAATTACTATTTAATGTATTCTCCAATTTCCAAGATGACTATTTCAAACTTTCTTTACTCTCTTGAAATTCCAAACTCCATAATCCATCCTACCTCATATTCTTAGCAGTCTCATCTAACTCTACGTTTCAGAGAAAACAGAAGGCATGAAATAGAAACCCTTTATTCTCCATATCAAATATACATACCTACTTACACCTGCATTCACCCTCTCATTCCCTTCTACTACATTATGTGAGTTTAATTGTGCAGATAATACCCTTGAATATTTTTAAGCAGCTTAATTATATACAGAAAGCTTCACGTATTTTGAACAGAAAGCTTCATGTTCAAATGTCTACAATTTGATGAGTCTGGGCATATGCATACACCCATGAAACGATCGCTACAGTCAAGGTGATAAACGTTTCTATCACCTCGAAAAGTATCCTTGTGCCACGTTTTGTGTGTGTGTGTGTGTGACATGACATCTACCCTCCTAATCCATTTTTAAGTGCACAGTGCAGTATTGTTGGCTACAGGTACTGTATTGTACAGCAGATCTCTAGAAATTATTCATCTTGCATAACTGAAACTGCACACCCACTGAACAACTCTGCATTTCCTCCCCCCGCCCCAGTCCCTGGCAACTACCATTCTATTCTTTGCTTCTATGAGTTTGATTATTTTAGATACTTCATATAAGTGGAATCATGCAGTATTTGTTCTGTGGCTGGCTTACTTCACTTAGCATAATGCGCTCCAGGTTCATCCATGGTGTTACCTATGTCAGAATTCCCTTCTTTTTGAAAGCTGGATCATGTTCCATGTATATATTTACCACATTTTCTCTATCCATTCGTCTATCAATGGACACGTAGGTTGTTTCCATATCTTGGCTATTGTGAATAATGTTGCAGTGAACATGGATGTGCAGATTATCTCTTTGAGATCCTGATTTCAATTCCTTGGATAAATGCCCAGAAATGGATATGGGGTAATGCATATGAATAAATACCCAGAAATGGGATTGCTGGATTATATGGTAGTTCTATTTTTAATTTTTTGAGGAACCTCCGTACTGTTTCCATAGTAGATGTACACTTTACATTCTCACTGACAGCGTAAAAGTTCTCCAGTTTCTCCATATCCTGATAACGTTTATTATCTTTGGGGGTTTTTTTGATAATGACCATCCTAACAAGTGTGAGAGAATATCTCATTGCAGTTTTGTGTTTCCCTGATAATTAGTGACGTTGAGCATCTTTTCATTTACCTGTTGGCGATTTGTATGTCTTCTTTGGAGAAATGTCTATTCAAGTCCTTTGCCCATTTTGAATTTTTTTTGGCTACTGAGTTTAGGAGTTCCTTATATATTTTGGGTAATAATCTCTTATCAGATATATAGTGCGTAAACATTTTGTTTCATTCCGTACGTTGCCTTTTCATTCTGTTGACTGTTTCCTTTGCTGTGCAGAGCTTTGTAGTTTGATGTCATCCCATTTGTGTATTTTTACTTCTGTTGTGGACCCTTTACAATTAACATAAACTGATTGGCATCCTGGAAAGTTGGAAACCAAGAAGACTGACTCTGTCCCTTCACCTTCGCTCTGCTACCACTGAATGTTTGTTGTAGCCTTTGGCAACATTAAGTGCAGGCTTCCAGGAACTGGATTTGCCTGGAATTTTAAGGGGGTTGGGATCAAGCTGTGGTAGTCTTAAGTAGACTATTGACACTTTGAACTCCTTAAAAGTGAGATTTATGAGAGACTTAATATTGAACTAGTACCACTAAGACCTGAAGAAACCCATTTCATGGAGGGACAATTTAGGACATAACTACTCATAGAACAGCCCCCCTCCCCATACATATGGGCTGCAAAAATCCCCTCTGTTGAGATTGAACAGGGTAAGAAATTAAGGAAGATACTCATTTCTCTATATTTTTAACTCACAAAGGCAAGATCATTTAAGCTCAGGCTTTATATTTGGGGGATTTATATATCTTTGGACTTTAACTTGCAAAGAGATTTCATCTTCAGATCTTATTTTTTCCATGGAAATTTGATAGAATGGGTTTCATAGCCAAATTTGGAACATCTTGAGTTTACTATCTTTTATTATATGAGGTATCTTTATATTAGCATTTTATCTCATTGCAGTCATTCTAATGAGTATTGGGCAGTGTGGCTATAAATATAATTTAGGATAATAAATAGAACAGACTTGGGAAGGAACCACCTGAACTGATGTAACTGATAGATCCTTCAGAGCATTGGAGCAGGGGTTGGTCTGGGGAGTGTAGCCTCATGCAGGTGGGAACGGGACTGCTCTGATAGGCTCCGGACCTTCTCGTCCAGTAAGATGACCCATATTGTTGCTTAATCGTAAGTTTAATGGTTGAACTCAATGCATTAAGTGAACCAAAAGCCAGGTGAGGTGGGGAGGAATGTATTCTTCTCTTCTCTTGATTCCAAGTGGAGGGGTCATTGCCACAGCACCTTTCTGGCTTTTCTCAACTCCTCATGTACTCCTCTCCAGAGGAAAAGGAGTGAATTATATCATTGGAACAAGGAATCTGGCTTAGCCCTTTTCTGCCTTCCCCTTACCATCTGTCTGCTAGAGGAGAGCATGTGTTTTGGTCTGCCCTTGCCTTCCCTGCAGGCTTAGTTTAGAACACTGTGGTCGACCAGTGTTCCCTGTGACTGGACGGGTAGACATGGAATTTGGTACCAGGATACTCACTGTTGTCCTCACTGTCTCCAGCTGAGTTTTAACCAACAACAATGCTGATGGTTTGACCTCCATATTCCTGACTCCCTGGGTTAATCCCAACTGGTTAATCATCTCTTGTCTGGGTTATTGCTGCTTCCCGTCTTAGCTCCACTGCATGTTCTCAACACAGCATCATGAGCAATGCTTCTAAAAGAAGTCAGATCAAGTCACTACCCTGCTCCACACTCGGATGGCTACAGACCTCGCATAGAGTAAAAGCCAAAGTCCATAGCACAGCCTATCAGGACTGCACAGGCTGCACAACTACTGCCTCTGTGACTTAATCTCCTAAGCCTATTTCCACAACCATTTTCCTTCTCACCCTCTCTGTCCAGCTTTGCTGCCTGCTTCCTGTTTCTTGAACACACACCAGGCATGCTTGTAACTTAGAGCCTCTGCATTCTCTGATCCATCTTCCTGGAACATTCTTCCTCTCAGCTGTTTGCACGGTCAGCTGCCTCACCTCCTTGGGGTCTGAGATCACACAGTGCCTCGGCGAAGCCTTCTCTAACTGTCTTATTTAAAATTGCACCCCCTTCCATCATACACATCCTATCCTCCTACTTCACGTTACTTTCCTTATAGCCTCTGTCACTCTCTGGCAAACTACATATTTTAACAATTTACTTATTTACTGTTTATCTTTTTGAAGTAGAAAGTAAACCCAGTGAAGTCAGGGGGTATTTCTGTCCACTGCTGTACCTCTGGCACATAAAGTGGGCTCAGCACGAATATAGCCATTAAGTGAATAAACCACTCCTGCTAGTTTCTTCTTATGTGAGGAAATGAAATCAAGAGAGTCAAGTTACTGAGAAGGAAGTGAGTAAACTCAGATATCAAATATAAACACTCCTCACTCAGAAATGATGCTTTAGCCAATGATTTATTCAAATCTAAGCTGGCTTATAGAGAACCTATAACTTGTAGATAACTTAATGATCTAGCCACAGAACTTATTAACTCATAGATAGCCCAAACATTAAAACAAAATTTTCAGCACTGTACAATCATGCTGTCCCTCAGCAGCCCTGAGGCACTGAGTGATTCTGAAGATTTTTGTGAGTATTTCAAATGATAAAAGAAAATGGTCAAGAAATGCTTAGGGGCTAAATGCCATTTCAGCGGAGCCTAATTCCTTGAAAACTGGCAATCCACATAGGGTTTGTAATATAAATCTTAATGAGTCGGGAAATTCAGTCCACCAGAACACTTTATGCATGCGTTCAAAGTTATTCACCAGGTGTCTACTAAGTGACAAACTCTTAGGTAAGACATTGTGATACAGAATTGGGGGGACACGGCGCCTGCCTGTGAGGGGTGAGAATTCTGGAAATGAGAAAGTTTACTGCATTTTACTTCTTATCTCATCCTCTGTGTTGGAGACTGGTATTCTTGTGTGCCTGTCAAACAGACTCTTGCATTTGGCAAAAGCATGTGTTAACTTAATTCTCTTTCTCAAAAGCATCACTTCCTAGTAGAAAATATTCTCAATTAAAAAATGACTATTTCTAAATATGCAATATCCTCTGTGTATTTACATGTGGCCTCTGCAACTACGACTTTTTCTTTTATATCCACTTCCTATATCCGACACAATTTCCTCTTTTTAAAAAATATAGCAGTATTCCTTTGCTGTGGAACAGTGGCCCCAGTTGGTGTAGGTCATGTTGCTTAGAGCATGAAACTGGTGTGCTGATGGGAAAATTTATCTGACAAGTTTCTTCCCAGTTTGGGGTTTATCATATCATCATAATTACATTCATTTCCTTTGTTAAATCAATTTCAGTTTACATTTTCCCTTCTTTATTATCAGCCTCTGGAGATATTGATTTCACCTGTGATACAATATAACTGAAAAAACTGTGGCTAACATTCTTGCTTTGGCTAAAGGCAATGTTTTTAAACGTGTGGTTTCTCCTATATGTAACTAATAAAGCATGTCAAACACTACTGAGTTTGGAATATGAAAAAATATTTGTTAGATAACAACAGATTAATTCTTCCAGATTGTATGTCTGTCCCCAATCTCTGCTTATCTCCCAGAATTATTACATTGCTTGAAGTGACAGGTGAACACTATCAAAGACAGGCTTGATTTCTTAAAAAGTATAATTAATTCAACTCATAATATGAGTGATCTGAGTAGTTATTAGGGATCTTTTATGCAGGGGACCCTATAAACCTGGGGATTATTATAGACACAAGAGAGGCATTTTGAGATAGTAGCAAGAGCTCTGGATTAGGAGTTGAGAGATAAAAACCGATAAGTGGTTTTGTAGTCTTGAGCCAATCTTTTAATCTCTATTACTCAGTTTCCTCTTTTGAAAAATGGAGATGTCTCTTGCCCAATGTATCTTGGAAAGATTTTGAGAGAATATAACGAGGGAGACCTTTGAACATTATAAGAACCATATATACAAATGCTTGAAAATTTGTTAAAAGTAGTATTTGTGCAAATATAAGTTATCATACTTATGTTTTCATTACTTTTAGGCAAATGTTAGCTTTAGAAGAGTCTTTAAAATTTTGCAGATTAATAAAAAGACAAGATTTGATGCAATCAAATGAGTCAAACAGGATATTTGTAGTTAAATATTCTATAAATGGTGCTTGATAATGATGGATTTTTATGGAGTTAAAATATGCTAGCTCATTACTGATTGCAAATTAGGAACTGAAAATAATTGTTCATGCTTTCATTTCTCAAGTAGAAATACCTCTTTCTGGCCATGCATCTGTGAAGACTTAGAGCACTTTTTTCTTCTAACCTATTCAGGAAGTCCCCAGCTTATAAACAGATTAGGTTCCAAAAGTACATTTTAAGTAAGATTTTTGGAACAGAGAAAACGCTTTTCTTCTTCCAATTAAAAGGAAAAAGCACTACATGCTTGGGGATGTTCCGCCTTCTTGCCTTTGCTCATAATTTCCTGCCTGCCTAGAACAAGTTTGAATTCTACTCATTCATCAAAACCCCAGACTGTGAGTCCTTTGAGAGCAGAGAATATACCATATTCATTTGTGGGAACTGAAGTGTCCCCAGTTTTCCAGTTCATTGGAGCCATCCTTTCCTTTAATGTGCAAATATAAAAGCAAGACTCCCCCCTACCCCCGACCCCAGCAAGACCGTGAGGTCCAGCCTCATCTCTGTTACTCAGAGCATCCCGGGGAAGCGCCTTTGGTCCAGGTCGCTGCTTGTTCTCTGGTCTGCCACTCCAGGTCGCTGTGTAAGTTTCCCCTAAACACTGGCCCAGCACCACCAGTTACCCAACAAGAGGCCATAGAGACTGAGCAAATGTCAGTGACCATAACACTGCAGAAAAGGAATATTTAAATTGGGTGTCAGATAACGTGTTCCTAGAGGCCACTTGCTATGCCTGTCACAGGATGTTCACTGCAACCTCTTCACGTCCATCTTCTATTGCTTTTGCGTCTCTCTGACCCACTTTTCTTTTCCTGTTGGGAATCCCCATCAATCCTGCCCTTGGTTCGTGAAGCCCAAGCCCAATCCCCATTCATCCTTTTTCAGGCACACTGATAGACAAACCAACAAGAAAAAAACCAGTTGACATAATCTCTCAGAAATCTGCTGCCATCTGTATCCCCACTAATTGACGCACTGAAGAGAAACTTTACAGAATAGTTAGCATATCTCTCTGAAGCTTTGGATTATTTTACCAGTGTTTAGGGCTGCCTTAAAACTGCAGAAAAAGGGGACTCATGGTTGCAAAACTACAAGTGCTTTCTAGAGTGGTTCCTGAGAGCAAAGAGGAAATGGGCTTTTCTGACCCGAGAAGTCACAAGAAATAAATTGCTTTTTAGCCATTTAGAAAAAGTAATTTTGTCTTGTTTTTTTAATAATCAAGCGTTCAGAAAAATTTGCTAGATTTTATCTCCAGCATATACTCAGCTGATACTATGCACTGGGTACATTTTGTTTGTTGATGAATAATTGAGTGAATCAGCAATACGTGGTGTTCATCAAGCGTTTCCTAATTGTCCTTGTTGGAAGTAGCTTCACTCTAACATTAACATTTTATATTTATCACTTTCTAATTTATTTTATCACTTGCTAACTTGTATTATTATTTGTGTCCATTTCATGTTCTCTACTCTAAGTGCATTGAAAAGAGTAAACATGCTTTCATTACTGTAGATTTCATCCATATTCTGTAACTTTCCATATATCCTATAATATATGTTTCAGTGATTATGTTCCCAGGTAGACCTGTTTGTCCATCCTTCTGTCCATCCATCCATTTCCTAATTAGAACGGCAATAACAAGAGGGGCATTCTGGCATGTTGCTTCAGGGTGCAAGCATTGGAACACCAGTTGCCCCACATATAAAATGAAAATAATGAATGTACCTATATCATAAGGTTCTCGTCCAGAACTGAATGAGTGGATGCACGCAAAATGCTTAGCACAGAGCTGGATCCATAGTCAGCCCTAAGAGGACGTTAGTTATGATGGCTGTTGTTATCAATTAGAGGGGAAAAAAGGAAAGTATCTACTTGTCAGGACCTATTGGGTGTTGAGGACAGAAAAGGGTTCATCTTTGGCCTACAGCTGTGCACAGTCTAGTGGGAGAGACAGACAGGTATAGAGAAATACATTAAGGGTGAAGAACCCTTCTGCTCATGTAGAGAGTGAACTACGAGAGCACAGAGGTGGGGCTTTTAACCTAGCCCAGGGACACGAGGCTGGGGTCAGAAAGTTTTCTTGGATTCCTGAGTTATATAGTCAAATTAAAGCTGAAATGTAGTTAGTTACCTATAATAATCAGTGGGAAAGTACTTATTCTATAATGAGTAATTGAGCAAAACAGGAAAATAATGCTGAAATTGAATAAACAGTCATCTTTCAATGTAGATTTAAAGTTGGCAATTGAGGTAATAATTACATAGAGAATCTTGGTGTTTTATGTCATTTGGCAGAAAAATTGGGGTTTCAGGGAAATGCAGAACCCCAGGTGTGGCCCAACCCAGAGGAAGCACCTGATACGAATAAGGTGCAAAGTCGGGTTTGGTCAGAATCCACACCCATGATGTTCATTCATAGCCAGACCCCCTTCAGCTGCAAGGAGCAGGGACTGAAAACCAACTACTTGAAGCCAGCCTACAGGGGAGAGAGCTCAGCATGGAAGCTCTGGCCTTCTGTGCATCTGGCCACCTCAGTTTCGGGCGTAGACAGACTCCAGGTAGGAAAGAACCCTTTATAAATGGACAAGCCCTGGGTATCTTGGTTGAGACACTGTATAGGTCTGGCAGAGCCCAGCCTGCCGGTGATAAGATTTTATAACTGAGAGAGGGACAAACAAGAATAGACAAATCTGGTTAACAATTCCTGATTCATCTGATATGCAAAGAATAAAAGGTAAAGAAAGATGCCTCCATAAATACTCCATACTTAACATATACAGAATTAAATTCATTTTCTTCCTTTTCTTTTCCTTAATCAGCCCTTCTTCTTGCTGTCGTTTGTTTAGATATGTCATTGCTATCTACACATTTGTGGTCCATGCAATATCTATCTAGGCATCCTTTGTCATCATTGATTCAGCTCTTTCCCTCATGTTTTGACCAATCCACCAAGAAGTCGTGATGACTGTGGTACTTAGAAGTTTCTCAGGTGCGTGCTTCCTCCAGCCCACCCTGCCACTTGCCCTGGTACAGGCTCCAATTCCCATAAACATCGCAATAGCTTTCTTACAACGTTTTTCCTGATTTCAGTTTCTTCTCTGCTTCACGTCATCTTTTATATGGGGCCAGATGGTAAACACCTTAGGCCTTGTGGCCCTATAGTCTCTGTCATAACTACTCAACCCTGCCATTGTACCATGAGAGCAGAAATAGACAAAGTGTGAACAAATGGGCATGGCTATGTTCCACTCAGCCTTTCATTACAGGCACTGAAGTTAAATTTCATGGGACAAAATATTCTTCTTCTTTCCATTTTTAAAATCCCTTTAAAGTCATATAAACTATTCTTAGCTCACAGGTTGCAGAGAAACAGGTGGCGGGCCAGACTGGACCTGCAGACTGTGGTTTTCTATCTGTTTTGTACTGTCATGAATGATCTTTCCAACAACTGCAGAATCAAGATCGAATTGCTCATCAGAGAACACTAGTCTCTTCATTGAATAAGTGCCTACAACCTATATTTCTATTCTCATCTCCAACCTTTTGCCCTGACTCGGATACTCCCTGTGGTTCCGTCACACTACGTTGTGATTTATGATTCTAAAAATACTTCAAGGATTTTAATGCCTTTTTATGCCCTTTCCCACGTTATTCTATCTGGCAGTAAAACTCTTCTCCATAATTTGTCTAATCAGCAGACATTGTAGAACACACATCAGATGTCATATCTTCATTATTGTTTTCTCTGAATCTTCAACTCAGCAGAATTCATCTCTCTTTTATTTGTATTCCCATTGCACTTCATACACATCTTTTTCTCCATAGAGATTATTACATTGTTAAAGTTTCTATTTAAAAAAATTACTTAGTTTTACTCGTCTTGGTCATGAGCTGCTTCTTTTTGATTGTTTGTTTTCTCTTTTTTTCATCTTAAATTTGCCTTTTATTTTTTTAAGGCTGATTTGTTTGATTTTTAAAATTTTATTGGAGTATAGTTATTTACAATGTTGTGTTAGTTTCAGGTATACAGCAAAGTGATTCAGTTGTATATACGTACATATATACAGCTCATGAGCTTCTTAGCATAGGGAAGTGTCCAGTAAGTCTTTGCTGAACAAGTGGATGACTGACTTATCCGTATTATCCACTGTTCCTAAATCGACATTACCACCATTATTTTATTTCTCAGATAACGCATGAAGAAAACAATGATTTGCATAATCACAAGATGTGTCAATAACCAAATTACAACAAAGAACTCAAAAATTATTCTGTGTCTTCTTTTCTAATTCAGTAAACTTTAATATAGCTTTTTTTTTTTTCCTGAGGATTCACTCTTATTCTTGCCTCATCTTTCTTGGAAAATATTCCTCTAGCTCAAGTGTATGGTATGTATATCGACCTTACGCAGAAAATCATGAATGCTCTGAAATTGTGATTTGAGGGCTCCTGGAGATATTCCCCCAATTTCTCTTTTATCTGCTGGTTGGTGTCTTACATTTCACATTGGTATATTCATTATTTTAACTAGAGGTGTTTTTTTTTTTCCAAAATTGGTCTAGCAAAAGGGAAGATATAGCTGAGAGAAGTAACACATTTGAATTCTATTAGTCATGCACACTTTAGTATGAACTAGAGAGGAAAAAAATAAGTTTCATGGAGGGTTTTGAACACATAAAAATCCTAAATTCTTCTGTGGTTGATTACAGACCATTTTCTTGAAGACAAACTCTGTCATATGATGTTGAGAACATCTCTACAGGGTAATAAATTATAATGGTGCTCTATCTCTTCAACAGGCAGCATCCCTGAATACTAAAAGTCTCGAGTAAATTTGTATATAATGTTTCTTCATATAACAGAATGTTGCAACTGTCATATAAGATGAACCTCATAATAATGCCTTTTATGAAAAGAGTTCCTCTGTCAACTTCCCTAGTCACTTTGGAAATGATCATCAATTATCCTAGTAGCTGCTACACATGGTATTAGTCTCTTTGTTACCTATACTCATGGCATGTTTGACCTGAAGAAATGAATAGCAATATACCTGCTTTCAAAAGTAAGAGTTTGAGGGGCAAAAGTAAGAAAGCATTGTTTACCTCTTTGACACTTTACAGTTTTATAGCTGATATTTCTAGGCTACTAGATCCAGTAATGTGTTTCTCAATTACTTGGGTATGAACACATGATAATATTTTAGTTATTAGTTATTTAAAGCAGATGTATTTTTTAAAAACTTTTTTGTATCTTTACTAGTGAGAAGAGTTCTTAAAAATGCTCTTTGGTGTTCCATATCCCTTGGTTCTTTCAAGATGTGTTGTATCTTACTGTTATATTTGCGGTCTCTGGAGTGAGACTGCCTGGGCTACCAGCTCTGGCAGTTCCTAGTTTTGTAATCATGGCAGGGATGCCTAAGCTTTCTCTGCCTCATCTTATTCATCCATAAAATAGGATATAGTACGTCATAGCGTTGTTGCAAGGACTAGGTAAATAAAAGTACTTAAAAGAGTACCTGGTAATAGGAAAAGCTCAGTAAATACTTATTATTATTATTGGATTGTGCTTGTTATTTTCTCCTTAACAAGTTTTTTCAGGGAGTTACTATATATAACATCCAATCAGCTGGTCAAAAGTGTGAAAAATATGTAAAGACGTTTATTTGATATTGTAGAAATAACCATCTCGTATTTGTTTTATTGCAATTCTAAATTTTCAACTTGTTTTTCCAAGCCATAGGTATGCTATTTCTACTTCTGCCTTGGTTTTTCTGTTTGTTTTAGGTTTTTTTCTTGTACTTCCAAATCCATTTAAATTTCTATAATATATTATTGTCTATCAGTAGACTTCTACTTTCTTACTTGCATGTATTCCATAAGCAGTACTTTCTTATTTGCATCTATTCCATAAGCATAGCTCATCTTGAATCAATGAGGCTTAGGCAGGAGAAAGAACACCATGGAAATATTATGTCTGAGACAGGGTGAGGTTAACTTCAAAAGAAACAAATGAAATTAGAATAATCTAGTTAAATCAGTTATTTGTCATATAAGGGAAAAGAAAAGTGTTTACAGAACCAAACTGAGGAAGTTTTCAGATGTTATTTCTTTGAATATCTTTCAGCCAAATCTTCTTTTTCCCCCACTTTCTGTATTTCCAATGACATGAATTTTCAGTGTTTTCTTAGAGTCCATCAAGTCCCTGAAGCTCTGTTCATTAATTTTTTCTCAGTATGTTTTCTCTCTGTTGTTCAGATTGGATATATCCTCTGTCCTTCATGTTCACTAATTCTTTCGTCCTCTCCATTCCACTCTTGAGCCCATCCACTGTGTTTTTAAAATCTCAGTTATATTTTTCACTTCTCAAACGTCCCATTTGGTTCTTCTTTATGTTCCCTATTTCTTTGCTGAGACTATTTTTTCCCTTGTTTCAAGTGTGTTGGTAATTGCTTTTTGAAGCACATTTATTCAATATAGTAATTGCTTTGCAGTTTTTGTCAGGAAATTCTGGTATCTCCCTCATCTTGGTGTTGGCATTTGTTGACTGTCTCTTGCTGGTTTAAGTTGTGATTTTCGTGGTTCTCTGTAAGGGTATTATGGCATGGAACTCTGGATGTTATTTACATCTTCTGTCTTATCTGGCTTCCTTTGACAGCCCTCCAGCAGGGAATGGGGGGGGGGGGGGGGCGCCGTGCGGCAAGGGCTTACTGCCCGTGAGGGTAGAGGTCCAGATTCTCCACTTGGCCTCCATGGCATGAGGGCTTTGGAGTGGGATGGGAAGATGATGTCTTCATTACTGCTGGACAGGGCTGGGAATTCTGGCTCCTCAATAGGCCTCAGCTGATACCACCCCAGCAGGAAGTGGGCAGGGGTACTTTTTTTTTTTTACTAGGGGGGAGGGGGAGGGGGTTGGAGAGGGACTGGCCTTGTTAGTGTTGGACGGTGGTGCAAGTCTTGGCTCTCCATTAGTCTTTCTTGACAACATCCAGCAGCAGGGAGGAGGAGGGTTCTTTATTACTCATTATAGCTGCTGCTGTGGAGGTGGGAAGAGTGATTGTCTAGAAGTTTTCCTTCTCGCTAGGCAGCCGCTTTCCTGGTACATTGGCTTGAGAGAAACTTTTTTTTTTCTTGGCCAGCTGTGCTGCATGCGGGATCTTAGTTCCCCGACCAGGGATCGAACCCATGCCCCCTACAGTGGAGTCTTAACCACTGGACCACCAGGGAAGTCCCTTGTTGGGGCTTTTTAAATGTCTAATTTCATCCATGTTTCTGAGTTGCTTCTTCAGCTCCAAATCTAGGATACGTGAGACCAAAATCCCAGGAAGCTCACCACTGTGTCATTTCTTGGGACCCAAGATCACTAGCTGGTCTGACTTCTCTCCACCTCTCAAAGTCTTCTTATTCTTGTTATATATATAAGATGTCCAGAGTTTTTAGTTGTTCTTAGTGGGAATAGGGAAAGGCACTTCTACTCCATCTTTTAAAAGTAGAAGTCAGGCAACCCAGAATTCTAACTGATGTGAAACACTTCTGAATCTTTGAGGTTGTGCACACTTCCAGAAAAGTTAGACCAAATTGCTCAAATAAATTTAGTAAAACTCTTGTTCTTCCAACCTGTCCATTATATGAGAGAGGTAAGAAAACAGCTTCGAAATTTCTCATGTAGCAAGCTGACACTATCTTAAGAAGAATGATTTTTATTATTTTATCATCACATCTTATAAAATACTTTTAATGTTTTATATCCCAGCTGGATATAAAGTATACCTTGGAGATAGTCTACATATCAGTGGGTTCACTCAGTTATATTAACAGTGAACTTAAATTTAGGTGTCTACATTTCTTTAACCAGATGGACTCTTTTGCTCTTCCACCAGTAGCCCGAGAACAAACTAAGACAAAATTTCTGTAAGAATGAATCAGCGAACCCAACACAACATATAAACTACAGTGAAGACAGGGCATGACAAGTTTTCTGCATATTTCACATCAATAGTATTCTCTTTAAATCTTAAGTTCAAATATATGCACCATTAGTTACTAAATATTTATCAAGCAATCACAAATTACCTACAACTCTATTGGAAGTTGTACAATACCAGGTAAGCATTTGTCATATCTATTCTACTTAGCCTTTGGGTCATCCTTTCAATGTGTCTGTGGCATGTAGGGGTTTGGGAAGCTGTCTGTAGCTATGGAATAATATTTTGAGTTAAAGCGCTGTATGATCCAATCTCCCATGTGGATGAAGTGTCAAAACATCACTGTATGAAACTAAGGCAGATTATTTTATATATCAGGTCTTGAGCGGTCAAGCAAGTGTGCCTTTGGGAGGTTTTGATGATATGAGTAGTTGTACCAAATGGCTCTCAGCCACAGGTCTCTTGGGCACTTCAGAGAGAATGTTAGAAATTAATGCTGTGGCTAAAATTCAGTGGATCAAACTGAATTGCTGATTATAAGTCTCAGAATGTAAAAGAAAAACAACTAAGAAAGAAAAAGAGAATAACTTCCTGATTAAATTCCCTGAGAGCCTTGTCAACAAGGTGTTGAATTTTTTTTTAAACTAGTCCCTTATCAGCTCTATAGATGTGGCCCATGAGTTTTGGTGGACGTGTTTTCGTGTTGTTTTGGGTTTTTTTTTTGCGGTACACGGGTCACTGCTGCAGCCTCTCCCGTTGCGGAGCGCAGGCTCCGGACGCCCAGGCCCAGCGGCCATGGCCCACGGGCCCAGCCGCTCCACGGCACGTGGGATCCTCCCGGACCAGGGCACGAACCCGTATACCCTGCATCGGCAGGCAGACTCCCAACCACTGCGCCACCAGGGAAGCCCTCATGCCTTCTTTTAAAAGCAAAATAAAGTTAGTCCCTTCTGGCCACTGTTAACTTCCACTGAGAGGCTATAAAAGTGCTAGCAACTACAGATACTTTTTTAATGTGCACTGACTGAAATCCCGAAGAATAGCAAGCCTTTATTAGGCTTTCACTGATGCTGTGTGTCCCCACACCAAATGCACACTTTATGTTATAAGAAGATCCTTTGCCTGGTATGGATTCATTGCTAATCTATGCTAGCAAAAACAAGATACCACTGGAAAATGCATTGAGGAAGTCAGCTGAGAATAATATACTCATACTTATGGTTTTTCTTTTCATTACTACTCAGTATACTGAAGCATATTCATGTTGAGGACGAGTAGATTGGTAAAGGGAATGAATTAAAAGACACTTATAGGTCTCATATTTTATCACTGGTAAATTACCTCTGTTTAAAATCATATGCTTTGTGGCCACCTTGAGGGTGGGGTAGGGAGGGTGGGAGGGAGGGAGACGCAAGAGGGAGGAGATATGGGGATATATGTATATGTACAGCTGATTCACTTCGTTATACAGCAGAAACTGACATACCATTGTAAAGCAATTATACTCCAACAGAGATGTTAAAAAAAATCACATGATTTCTTGAAACAGATTGCTTTTTTTTGTCTCCTTTTTTAATTTTTTATTTGAGATATTGACATATCATTGTATTTCTTTTAGGTGTACAACTTAATGATTTGATATAAATATATATTGCAAAATGATTACCATAATTTTCACTTACATCAATCACCACACAATAAGTTACATTTTTTTTTTCTTGTGATGAGAACTTTTAAGATGTACTCTTTTAGCAGCAACTCTGCTTTTAAACAAATGTATCAAATTAGTATCGTTTCCTATGAAAAGAGAGTGCTTGAAAATGCTGCCATTACAGAAATACTTGGGAACTTTCTGGTTCCGAATTGCTTTTATAATGAATGTAAATTAAAATAAACATCCTCCTTTGTAGCAAATCTTCAGGTTTTGAAGGTGGATTGCTAAGTCACCTGAAACAACGTCTTTTGAATTAAAATAGACACAGTATTGGAAAATCAAATAGTGTAAATTCTAGGAGCTGGAATACCGTCGTATGGTGGAAGGCAACCATTAAGCCAGTGTCCTACTTTTGTGTTGCATTATGTAAAAGTTATTCAGTTTTCTACATGATAAAATTGACACTTTGATTTTTTGTGATGAGTGAAGCATCAGCCATTCCACTGAAGGTGTGTAGAATGTCCTTTAGAATTCCTTTAGAATTAGATTTGGAAACACTTGCTCCCTTGGTCTTGGGCAAATTGTAATTTCTACTGCTGATGTAATTTCTACTGCTGATGAGGACTCACAGCCCCTGTAACACGATACTATCTCAACACTACTCACTGCCTTTTTTATGCCTTTTTCTTTCCTTTTTGTTTTAGTTTTTAAGCAATCAAAAATTCAATCCCAGTCTTTATGGAAAATGTTCTAGAGTTTGTCATCTTTGAGTATGTCTTGAGCCATTATTTTAAAGCAGTAATTGTGTACTTGAAAGTTACCATATCTCTGACCTTTTCAAGTTGCCCTCTGTCTTCTAAGATTGTGATCATGTATCTCCTAACTTTTTTCTTTTTTTTGCCAAGCACTCTGGTCCCTGACATTATGTTTTTGTAATCTTATTTCTGTTATTCTAAATACACTGCTTGTGTATTTTACAAGTTTCCCTTGTAAATAATAGTGAATTTTGTATCACTATGCAGCAAAGAACTTGATATCATGTTTCAGATGTTGCAATACTTTTCATTTCTCTTCATTCAAATAAAATAATTTGATGCACGCACAGATGCCAGAGTAGAAATGAGAATTTTATAAAGAGAGAAACAAGAGTCAATATCTCTGTACTCGTGATAGGAAGAAGCCGCATGAATAACTTTAACATGATTTAGGGAAAGCAGTAAAAGCAAAATGAACAGTGCAATGGAGGCCAAAAGAGGGAATGTGTCACCCTGCCTGCTGGGATTGGGAAAAGTGTCACAGAGACAGTGCCATTTAAACTAACTTCCCCAACAGTGAGACAATGGGGAGAAAGAGACATTCTAAGAAAAAGGAGTAGCAGGTGCAAAATCAGAGCAGATTGAAAGTAAATAATTTTTTGGATAATGAAAAATTGTGTCATAAAAGGGAGTAAACCATGGTGTGTGTGTGTGTGTGCGTGCGTGCACGCATGTGTGTCTGTGTGTTGTGGAACTGGCATATAGCTCATGGCTGTGGATCTTAGGGTGACAGGAAATACAGAGAACAGAAGCTGGTGATCTACGTTTTTTCCACTGCAAAATTTGGCATTATAGCAAATTAAATGGAATCACCTGCATAGAGTTTAAATCAGAATGGACACTACCACACCCTAGAAATCCCCTATCTGCTCTCCCTGACTGCATTTTCCTTCCTCTATCCCAGAGTTAACCAGATGCTAAATATGGTGTTCGTCTCCCAAGTGCATAACCCTAAATTTCTGTGTTGCTTTTGCCTGCTTTTGAAGTTCTATAAATGGAATTATGTTATGTGGAGTCTTTTGTGACTTGCTTTAATTGATAAATAATATGTTTTTGAAATTCCCTTGTGAGGATATACTCTAAAGAGTAGAATTCTCTTGTAAGGATATAGTTTTATTAGTTTCATAATTTTACAGTTGATGTGCATTTGGGTTATTTCAATTTCTATGAACAATTCATGATCTTCTTACGTATGTACAAGAGTTTAGAGTATACAGTGGAGTGAGTGGCTGAAGGGAAGGAGGTTATGCACATGGTCAATTTTCCTAGGAAATTGTTTTTTCTAAGTGGTTAAATCAATTTATACTCCCACCAGCGGAGGTGAGGATATATGTTGTTTCTTATGCAAATGTACTTGGCACTAATTAGCCTAAATTGTTTGCTAATATGGTAAATGTGAAATGGAATCACCGTGGTTTGTCTCCCTGACTACCCATGAGAATGAATGTCTTTTCCTATGATTATTGGTCATTGGTGGTCCTCTCTGAAATTGCTGGCCAATTCTTTTTACTATTTCCTATGAAGCTACTTTTTTCCTGTGGATATGCAGTTCTTTGTTTTCTGAATACTAATCTTTTGCCCATTTTATGTGTCGCAAAAATTTTCTCACAGGTTATAGTTCATTTGTTTCACCTTCTATATGGTGATGTTTTGTTTATTTTTTTGGTTTGTTTGACTGTTTTGGTTTTGTAATGGGTGATGTAGGTTGGTTTTATATTTCAAGGTCCTTTTTACAACTTAGACTTTATTCTGATTCTAGATACAGAGTCATCAGGAGAAATTGAACCCAGAGAGGAGAGACCAGTTTAAAAGCAATTGCAAAAATACAGATTATGAAGGCTTGAAAGTAAACAGTTGCAGTAGAGTTTAATCTCTTAATGGGAGGAAGCAAGCTGGAGTACTATTTTGGAGGTGGAATTGACAGCCACAGATACATGCAGATGAGAGTGAGTGTAGGATTTAGGGGACTGCTTCCTTTGTTAATAGTGCCATTAACTATAGGCGTTATTAGGGTAGATACTAAAAATATGTTAATTTTGAGACAAGTGAATTAGAGGATTTTCCAAGCACGTAAAAGTATGGGTCTAGCTCTCAATAGTGGTTTGTGCAAGACTTGATATGTTAATCTAGGAATTATTAATTCATAGGAAGTAACTAAAGCTATGGGAAATCACTTAGGAAGTGTGCCGAGTCTTAGAAGTTCTCATATCCCCAAGAATTGGGACAGTGTATGTCTTATTCTGCTTTGTTGCCAGTATCCGGGAAAATACATGATACATTGTAGGTGCTTAATAAATACATGTTGAACTAACGGATACCTTGAGCCATTATTTAAGAGCATGAGAAATAGGGAGTAGATAGCCAAGGAGCAAACTAAGAGCTCAGGAGAACCAAAAGAAAATGGTGTGGAGACGTGAATGAAGCAAACCTTCAATAGCATTAAGTGACACAGGGGGAGGGTAGTTTCAGTTGCCCACTTGGAGATGTTGGATTTCAGTGAGGAATGAGGAAGTAGATATCATAAGGACAGTTTATGTGACATGGTGATACAAGAGGGAATATAGTGGTACCAGGTTCCCTCTGGTGAAGGCATATTGGTACATTAGTTCAGTTCTGCCTGAGTTAGTACCCATTAAAAAGAGTAATTGCTAAGCATAGACATTATCCAAAAGAATGGATTAGAGAATGACTGGAAAAATATTAACAGAATGGAAGGGGGCTGGATACTAAAAAAGTAGGAAACCAAGCAATGAAAATGTTACCGAGTCCAAGCTCTCTGCTTGCCGCACGCACGACAGGCCAGTAAATTGGAGACAAGGTGTTGAGGTAAGGAATACGACTTTATTCGGAAAGCCAGCACACCAATGTCTCTAAGTAACCATCTTATCAGGGTTTGGATGCCGGTTTCTTTTATAGCACAGAGAGGGAGAGGAGATGAGGAAGTACAGTAAAAAGGCCATAAGTTTTGCAAATATCCTCTGGAATGGCCAGCCTCGGGGAAGGGATGTGTTAATTTCTTCTTTCTTGCAGCCAGCCACAGCTGGACAGGGTCCGGGTGTTTCCCTGAACAAAGGCACTTTGGTTTAACATTCAGGCAGAGGGGCAGGGTTCCCCGAGGCAGGCCATTAATGTATAGACAGTATCCTTTTAGTGAACAAAAGCAATGAGAAGCAAAGATTAAAGTAAAAGAAACAGATCCAACACGTAGTCAGATTTGGTTCTCCCCTGCTACAAGAAGCATTCCATGAGTTGGACTGGGGAAGGCTTTTCTGTAACAGAAACTGGAGACAGTTATTTGTATGTGTGTTGAGGAAAGTTCTAGGGAACAGTTTGCTAGCAGATGCATGTTATTTTAAGGGGCCACTGAAAAACTTCTGTATGCATGCTTAAAGTATTTCTATGATCCCTGAACTCTGTCTGCTTAAGGTAGATGTTGGCTCAGAGGAAGGCTGTTTCTAAGTTAGAAGACATTCAAGTATAATAACTGTCCAAGATGAATGATTTTGGTAAGGATTAAGATGTACCATTTAGAACTAGTTTAACATTTTTCAGAGAAAAAAAACTTTCCAGTAGCATCTGCTGAATTTAACTCAGCGAAGGATGGGTTAGCAGGGCTCAGGGAGAGTCCTAGGGCTCAGAAAATTTCAATGAGTTACTCCAGGCCTCTGACCCTGGGGAAAAAAAGTTACCCACAGGTCAGTGGAGATTTGCACTGCCACTTACATAAGACTTAGCAGGTAAATGCTACCAAATTGACCTTAATAATTAGCCTGAACAATTAAGCGAGAGCTAACTTTTATAATTCATTGTGTAAAGAATTTTTTTAAATAAGGAGATTGCAGAAAACTTTCTACAGTTATTTCCTGAACAAGTTCTTTTCCGTTTTCTTAACTGTAAATGCTGCCTCATTCTCTGTCCAGTCTTTGTTGTTTAGCTTTTTATGATCTTTCCGAACCTAGAGTTAGAGAAACAAGACTTACAGTTGTTCAAATACTGCAAAGAAAAAGTATCTCAGATCTTGTCAATCATCTGTCAATATCTGGGATTGGTATCTGCTCTTTTTAGATGCTGTCCTGGTTTCTCATTCTTACTGGAGTCTCAGAATATTTGGCAATAGGGCTGTTGCAAACGTAACTAGGTAAGCTCATACTCGAGCAGGGGGAACCCTTAGTCCAGTGTGACTGGTGTCCTTGGAAGAAGAGAAGAGACACAGAGAGAGAGACGTCCAGCTACATGGTGATGGAGGCAGAGATGAGTTATGTGTCTACAAGTGAAGGAACAACGTCAAAGGTTGCCAGCAGTGCTGGAAGCTAGGAGAGAGGCATAGACAGATTCTCCCCTAGAGTTTTCAGAAAGAGCATAGCCCTGCTGATACACTTCACAAGGCTGGAAGCCTGAAGTCAAGGTAAGAGAACAGATTTCTGTTGTTTTAAGCCACCCAGTTTGTGGTACTCTGTTACAGCAGCCCTAGAACACTACTACATATGCCATTGGCTTCTTCAAACAATTCAGAACTAAATGCTCTTTGATCCACTGCAAATATCTCTAGACATTTGAGAGTTAGGTAAAAATAGCATTGGGAAGGGTGGTGTTTGAGATCAAGGGAAACATAGTCAAAATCTGCTTAAATTAATATGGTCATTTTAGACTGCTACCCCCCAAATCAGAAAGTTAAATAAATCAGGGTCTTTGCCTGTTCTTCAAGATTTGTTGACTGTGGGAGGTGGACTCCAGAAAGTTGACGTGATCTAGCAAAATGTAGCCATTTGTATCTTGCTGTGGGATTATCTGGACTTGGAAGCTCTGCCCAGGTAAGTCATCAAGGCCAAGTATGAACTGAGACAGAGCTTGGCTGACCAGTTGGATCTGGTGCAAGAGTTAGCAATTCATGAATAGGGTACTGTATTAGTTTTTCAGGGCTGCCATAACAAAATACCAGAGCCTGGGTGGCTAAAACAACAGAAATATATTTTACCACAAATAGAAGAAGGTGATCAAGGAGATTAGAAGTTAGAGATTAAGGTATTGGCAGGGTTGGTTTCCTCTGAGGTATCTCTCCTTGCCTCCCAGAGAGTCAACCTCTTGCTGCCTATTCACATGGTCTTCCTTCTATGCACACCAGCCCCTGGTGTCTCTCTGTGTGTCTGAATTTCCTCTACTTACAAGGATACCAGTCAGAATGGATTTGGGCCCACCCTAGTGGCCTCATCTCAATTTAATCACCTCTTTAAAGGTCTTGTCTCTAAATATAATCATATTCTGTGGTACTGGTGGTTAGGACTTCAACACATGAATTTGGGGGAGGGGGAGATAATTCAGCCCATAACAAGTATCTAGGAAGGGTAAGTGATCAAGGTAGTTGAGAAGTATTTCTGGGAATCATGGAAATTTGAAGAGGAATACTATCACAGAAGAATGAAAAACATATACAATTAATTACTGAGGATGTCAACTGCACACATTCCATGGTTAAAAGAGTGTGCCTGAGTTCACACTCAAAATAGAAAAACCTACCATTGGATTATCCACAGGTAATTCTTTCAGACATTTCCCCATAAATGAAACAGCAGAACAGTAACTGAAGGTTTGAAATGAGATCAGAGCCACTGACATTTACTTCAGAAATAATTTAGTTTCTTTCTTTCGTTTAGCTTTACCCTCTTCTCTGATTTCTTATCAGAATTGTTTTGTTCATCTGTACAAATGCTCAGTAAGAACAATGCAGGGACGTTATGTTTCTCACCCCTACCAGGAAATATAAAAGCAGTACACAGCGTCTGCCCATAAGGAACAAATACTAATAAAGACTCTGAGAGGCAGAATAATTTAAAGTGCCAGCCTGAGGATTGTGAAATGTGGATTCTACTGTTTTCTTGATTAAAGGCATGTGGTAAAACTGATCCCTGACCCTTTTTTTCCCCGTTGCTGGAGAACAGAAAGACCATGTTCTAAACAAGATTTTAGTGTGATAGTAAATATATTCCCTTTTTGATTGACCCATCAAGATTAGGCCATAATAGAATAAATGTCACCCAAGGGCAGCAGCAGCAAAGTGGCAGAGATGATAGGGGTGGAGAGGAAGTATCAAAACTCCAGCTCGGTAAGAGATGTCTGAAAGATATTATGGGTCTAGGAAATAGGAGACCTTTTCCAGAAGAGTGATACTAGCTCATTTTTATGGAGTGTGCCAGACATTGTTTTAAGTTCTTTACAAGTATATTTGTACTGATAGAAAGTAATAATAAGGAAATGGAATCAGTGAAGAGTCAAGTAAATTGCTCAAATCACACACCTAGTAAATGATAAAGCTGGAATTTGAACACAGGCAATCCAAGTCTGCATTCATAACCACCATGCAATACTGCCTCTCATAAAAGCAAGGCTAAAAGTCTCTTGTTGCCACTGTAAAATAGATCAAGGGAGCATCAAGTCCAAAGAAAAGGAAAGAAGAATCAAGAGGTCTCAAGTTGTTTGTTTGGCCACGCCACATGGCTTTCAGGATCTTAGTTCCCCAACCAGGGATCGAACCCCCGACCTCAGCAGTGAAAGGGTGGAGTCCTAACCACTGGACCACCAGGGAATTCCCAAGAGGTCTCAAGTTTAGAATGATACACTGAGTTTGAAATCTGGGTGGTCTACAATAATGTATAATTAACTTCTTCAAAAAATCTAGTCAACAGGTGCCGGAAACTCTCCATGGGAAGGAGGCTTGGAAATGAGTCTCCTCCTGGCTTCTCACCAGTGATAGAACATATTCCCTGTTTATGGAAGAGCTGAAACCTGAATATTATTCAATCTACCTTTTCAAATGCTAATTTCATCCAGAAACACCCTCATAAACACACCCAGGATAGTATTTGATTAAACGTCTAGGTACCCCACGAGGCAGTCATAGCTGACACAGAAAATTAACCACCATCCCTATGCATCCCTATGTTCATAGCAGCACTATTCACAATAGTCAAGACACAGAAACAACCTAAATGTCCATCAACAGATGAATGGATAAAAAAGATGGGATATATCTATACAATGGATTACTACTCAGCCATGAAAAGAATGAAATGCCATTTGCAGCAACATGGATGGACCTAGAGATTATCATACTAAGTGAAGTAAGTCAGACAGAGAAAGACAAATACCATATGATATCATTTATATGTGGAATCTAAAATATGACACAAATGAACTTATCTACGAAACAAACAGACTCAGAGAGAACAGACTTGTGGTTGCCAAGAGGGAGGAAAGTGGGAGTTTGGGGTTAGCATATGCAAACTATTGTATACAGAATGGATAAACAGCAAGGTCCTACTGTATAGCAGAGGCAACTATATTCAGTATCCTGTGATAAACCATTATGGAAAAGAATATTAAAAGGAATGTACATATGTGTATAACTGAATCGATTTGCTGTGCAACAGAAATTAACACATTGTAAATCAACTATACTTCAATAAAAAATGATTATGAAATTTTTAAAATTAATCACAAGGGAGAAGACTCAATTAGAAATGAAAAAAGTTACAACGGGCACCACAGAAATACAAAGGATCATGAGACTACTACAAGCAACTATACACCAATAAAATGGACAACTGAGAAGAAATGAACAAATTCTTAGAAAGGTACAATCTTCTAAGACTGAACCAGGAAGAAACAGAAGATATGAACAGATCAATCACAAGTATTGAAATTGAAACTGTGATTTAAAAATTTCCAACAAACAAAAGTCCAGGACCAGATGGCTTCACAGGCGAAGTTAACAAGTATCCTGCTGCAACTCTTCCAAAAAGTTGCAGAAGACAGAACACTCCCAAGCTCATTCCACAAGGCCACCATCACCCTGATACTAAAAACCAAAAATATTACCAAAAAAAAAATTACAGGCCAATATCACTTATGAACATAGACACAAAAATCCTCAACAAAATACTAACAAACCAAATCCAACACATTAAGAGGATCATACAGCATGATCAAGTCAGATTTTACATCATGATCAAGTCAGATTTATCCCAGGGATGCAAGATTTCTTCAAGATATGCCAATCATTAATGTGATATACCACATTAACAAACTGAAGAACAGAAACCATATGATCACATTTCAATAGATGCAGAAAATCTTTTGACAAAATTCAACACCTATTTATGATAAAAACTCTCCAGAAACTGGGCATACAGGAAATTTATCTCAATATAATAAAGGCCATATATGAAAAACACACAGCAAACATCATTTTCAATGGTGAAAGCTGAAAGCATTTCCTCTATGATCAGGAAAAAGACAATGATGTCCACTCTCATCACTCTTATTCAACATAGTTTTGGAAGTCCTAGCCACCAGCAATCAGAAAAGAAAAAGAAATAAAAGGAATCCAAATTGGAAAAGAAGTTAAACCATCACTATCTGCAGATGACATGATAACTATATACATAGAAAATCCTAAAGATGCTACCAGAAAACTACTAGAGCTCATCAATGAATTTGGTAAAGTTGCAGGATACGAAATTAATACACAGAAATCTTTTGCATTCCTATATACTAACAATGAAAAATCAAAAAGAGAAATTGAGGAAACAATCCTATTTACCATTGCATCAAAAAGAATAAAATACCTAGGAATAAACCTACCCAAGGAGGAAAAAGCCCTGTACTCAGAAAAGTATAAGACACTGATGAAAGAAATCAAAAACAGATGGATACCATGTTCTTGGATTGGAAGAATCAATATTGTGAAAATGACTATACTACCCAAAGCAATCTACAGATTCAGTGCAATCCCTATCAAATTACCAATGGCATCTTTCACAGAATTAGAACAAAAAATTTTACAATTTATATGGAAACACAAAAGATCCCGAATAGCCAAAGCAATCTTAAGATAAATAGAGCTGGAGGAATCAGACTCACTGACTTCAGTCTATACTACGAAGCTACAGTAAGCAAAACAGTATGATACTGGCACACAAACAGAAATATAGATCAATGGAACAGGATAGAAAGCCCAGAGATAAACCCGAGCACCTATGGTCACCTAATCTATGACAAAGGAGGCAAGAATATACAATGGAGAAAAGACAGTCTCTTCAATAAGTGATGCTGAGAAAACTGGACAGCTACGTGTAAAAGAATGAAATTAGAACACTTCCTAACACCATACACAAAAATAAACTCAAATGATTAAAGACCTAAATGTAAGGCCAGATACTATAAAACATAGAACACTCTCTGACATGAATTGTAGCAAGATGTTTTGTGATCCACCTCATAGAGTAATGAAAACAAAAATAAACAAATAGGACCTAATGAAACTTAAAAGCTTTTGCACAGCAAAGGAAACCATAAACAAAATTAAAAGACAACCCTCAGAATGGGAGAAAATATTTGCAAACAAAGCAACTGACAAGGGATTAATCTCCAAAATATACAAACAGCTGATACAGCTCAATATGAAAAAACAACCCAATCCAAAAATGGGCAGAAGACCTAAATAGACATTTCTCCAAAGAAGACATACAGATGGCCAAAAAGCATATGAAAATATACTTGACATCACTAATTATTAGAGAAATGCAAATCAAAACTACAATGAGGTATCACCTCACACGGGTTAGAAGAAGTCTATAAACAGTACATGCTGGAGAGTGTGGAGAAAAGGGAACCCTCTTGCACTGTTGGTGGGAATGTAAGTTGATACAGCCACTTAAAAAAATAAACATAGAACAACTATATGACCCTGAAATCCCACTCCTGGGCATATATCCAGAGAAAACCGTAATTCAAAATGATACATGCACCTCAATGTTCATTGCAGCACTACTTACAATAGCCAGGACATGGAAGCAACCTAAGTGTCCATTGACAGATATATATGTATCTATATACAACGGAATATTACTCAGCCATCAAAAAATGAATGAAGTAATGCCATTTGCAGCAACATAGATGGACCTAGAGATGGTCATACTGAGTGAAGTAAGTCAGAGAAAGACAAATATCATGTGATATCACTTATATGTGGAACCTAAAAAAATGGTACAAAATGAACTTATTTACAAAACAGAAATACAGTCACAGATGTAGAAAACAAACTTATGGTTAGCAGGGGGGAAAGCAGAGGCTGGGGGAGGGATAAATTGGGAGACTGGGATTGACATATACACACTACCAGATATAAAATAGGTAACTCATAAGAACCTGCTGTATAGCACAGGGAATTCTTCTCAGTACTCTGTAATGACCTATATGGGAAAAGAATCTAAACAAGAGTGGATATACGTATATGTATAACTGATTCACTTTGCTGTACAGCAGAAACTAATGCAATATTGTAAATCAACTATATGCTAATAAAATTTTTTTAAATAAAAATGATGTAATTTTCAAAAAAAAATCACAGGGACTTAAAGGGGAGTTGACACAGTGACCCTGATTTGACTCCACAGGCCCTATCTGGAGAATCAAAATTGGGCCCTATTAGCTTTATCAGAATGCTTGATATTTCTTCTTATAAAAGACAGAGCAAACACGAGTGAAGTTGTAGCTCGTCAATTTTCATACAGTTCCTTTCCTAATTTTAACACTAAAAAACAACGGGAGTTTCAAAGGTTAGATTTGGTAGTGACAACAAAGGACACCAGTAGACTGATGGGGGAACTCACTGTTCCTTATTTGAATCCCACGGCAGCACCGCAGAACGTCCTTGGACTTAGGCTGGTGCACTGACTCCATGCCCAGAGAAGCGAGTTCTTCACATCAAGTCCTGTCCACCAGCTTACACTGGCGTCCCTATGTGCAAAGCAAAAGTCATGCACGCTGAGCAGCATGTGGCTCAATTCCAAAAAAAACCCAAAACAAACTTATTTCTATGTGTGTTTTTCCAAAGTTTAGTTTATGTAATGGGACCGAACTGTGACCAAAAAATAAAATGTATTCAGGTATGTAAACAACGATGACAAAGTACAGTAGTCAAGGCCCCATGAGCTTTATTGGCATTTTAACTTCCATGCACCATATTCACTTCATTGTAAATCTTCTCTTTTTTTTTTAATGACTTGTGGAACTAAAAAGTATGTTACAGAAATATTTAGTGATAAACCAATAAAGTGTATGTTTTTGTCAGCTTTTGCTTTAATCTCATTTTCTTGTGTTGTACTGTCTCTCTTATTAAAGAAGGGAATATAAGGGACTTCCCTGGTGGCGCAGTGGTTAAGAATCCGCCTGCCAATGCAGGGGACATGGGTTCGAGCCCTGGTCCGGGAAGATCCCACATGCCACCGAACAACTAAGCCGTGCGCCACAACTACTGAGCCTGCTCCCTAGAGCCCGCGAGCCACAACTACTGAAGCCCGTGCACCTAGAGCCCTTGCTCTGCAACAAAGAGAAGCCACCACAAAGAGAAGCCGGCACAGCGCAATGAAGAGTAGCCCCTGCTCTCCGCAACTAGAGAAAGCCCGTGAGCAGCAACGAAGACCCAATATAGCCAAAAATAATAAAGAAGGGAATATGACTTTCACTTCTTGCCAGATGATGGGAAGAAAATAATTCCCTTTCAATGAAGAAATATGAATACCCAGGTATTGTCTGAAGATTTTTTAATAACTAAAATGACTGGAGACAGCCTAGGAAAATGTAGTTAGCTTTTGGAAATAAACATTATCCTTGGACGTGATCTTGGGAATACAACAAAAAAAATGAGCTTCGTTCCCCCCTTACCGGTCAGAAAGAGTAACTGCATAATGCAAAATGAAACTGCGTGTTTTGTAAAGAATCATAATAGCTATAGCTTCTATAGCTATAATAGCTATAGCTTCACATGAGGTACTGTGCAAGTTTCTTTAAATAGTCATTTAATCTTCATCGTGTAAACTGTGTGAGTATTACTCTCTCTACACATAGAAAGGAAATTAAGAGAAATTAAGAAGATTTTTAGCTCATAAAGCTAGTAAGTGGCAAGGCTAGTATTTAAACCCTGGTCCATTTGCATCCAAACTAGATGTTTATATCACCCTACTACATGAATATCTAAATTATACATTTATCAAATCTTTGGGCTTCATCCTAAAATCATATCTAAAACCTCAAAAATAAAATTACAAACTTAAGAGTAGAAAAATTAGATATGAAGGGAACTTTGCATTAGCAAATATTTGAAAAGAAGCTGTCACGGGTAAGGACATTTTCTCCAGACACTGTAGGGAATATAAAGAATTATAATAGAGAGTCCTCATCTTCAAGGAGAGAATCAAGGCAAACACAGGATTTATTACAAATGGGATAAGGCGATATGAGTAATAAGTCCTACCAAACATAAGTGGCGAAAACGTATGAGGAGAAAGGATTCATGTGGTCTGAACTGACCGAGACAGACAGATCTCAGGGCAGAAGGGGAACTTACATGTGACTTGAGTGCTACAATGGATGGGAGTCAATTTTAGACGGTCTTAACCCAGCAGCCATGGGAACAAAGCAAACTTCAAGGAGCATGGAAAGGCCCTGAAATTGTACGTGAATATTTCATGCATCTGAACATTTTTCTAGGAAAGAGCCCATGGTCTTCAGCAGATTCTCAACTCTGTCCATGACTCAGAAGAGGTTAAGAACCACTGTGGTGGAAAGGGAATAGCAGATGAGGGGGAAATGTGGAGGGGAGAGATAAATTAGGAGTTTGGGATTAGCTTATACACACTACTATATATAAAATAAGTAAACAACAAGGACCTACTATATAGCACAGGGAGATATACTCAATATCTTGTAATAACCTATAATGGAAAAGAATCTGAAAAAATAGATAGATAGATGTATAACAGAATCACTTTGATGTACACTTGAAACTAACACAAACTTGTAAATGAACTATACTTCAATTTTAAAAAAGAGGAAAAAAATAACTGTGGTGAGAAAGGAGGCTTGGAAGGGAGACTTCTAGCTGTGGCAAGATAAAGAAACAAAAGCAAAAGGTGGGTTACTGAACAGTGAGCCCACGTCCTGCCAGGGTCAGGGGGTTCCCTCCTGCAGAGAAATAAATGGAAGTAGATTGAGCCCATGTCTTAGCAAAACCCAAATTCCAGATCAAGGATGTTGGAAATGATACTTAAGTTTTTGTGGAAGTTCATTCCATGAGATCTGTGCCCAGGAACAATTCATTGTGTAGTGGTTTCTAAGAAAAGGAGAGAAGATGATTGCCAACATAATCCAATTTAACAGGGAAGGCTCCAAGCATAATTTTGTTTAAATGTTTCAAATGTTCCGAGTTTAAATAGCAACAGCAAATGACATGCATGCTCATATTTCCATCAGATATTTCTCATTTGGTCACTGAAACAATCTTGTTTTACAAGTAGAGGAGACATCCTGATTTTTTTGGCTGGAGGAAGTAAAAGATAATCCAATTTAAGGCGTAGTTTTGTGCTTAAAACAAAGCCAAAGAGAAAAGCTTAGCACATGAAAGATGCAGGTGAGTATAAACTGCATTAATTTGCCATGAAACAATGTTTAAAATAACTTTGGATCATACAATAACTGTTCTTTGGGAAAAATAGAAAATTGATATTAGTAAATATGGAAATTACCTATAATCCTATGACCCAGAGGTAACCACTATTTGCCTTTTGACATATTCCTTTCCACACTTATAAAAGTATCTTTATATACATGTATATTTTAAAATAAGAAATATTATAATACATACTGTTTAGTAACTTACCTTTCCCACTCAAAGATATATCATTTCCATAACTTGAAATATCTCTCTCTACCTAATTTTAATGATTACATAGCAAACACTGTAGAGAGAAACTATCATTCCTTTAGCTAGTCTACTGTTTTGATTGTTCCTGACCTCATCAATGGTATATAAAGTGATCGTTGCAAAGAGCCACCAAAAAGAAATCTTGGTAATAAAAATAGGTTGGTGCTAGAAAAAAATTGCAGCAAACTCTTGACTGTTCTCAAAATTCATATGTATTACTTTCCTAGGGCTGCCATAACAAATAACCACAGACTGCGTGGCTTAAAACCACAGAAGTTTATTCCCTCACAGTTCTGGAGACTAGACGTCGGAGGCCAAGGTACTGGCAAGGCCGTGCTCTCTCCAGTGGCTCAAGGGAAGGATCCTTGCCTCTCTCCTCACTTCTGGCAGTGGCCAGCAATCCTCGGTTTGCAGCTTCGTCTCTCTAATCCCTGCCTCTGTCTCCACGAGGTGTTCCCCTGTGTCATTCTGTCTCTTCACATGGCATTTTTTTTTTCTATGTGTCTCGGTGTCCAAATTTCCTTCATATAAGGAAAGCAGTCATTGGATTTAATGTCTAGCCTAATCCATTATGATCGCATGGTAACTTGATTATATCAGCAAAGACCCTATTTCCAAAAAGGTAACATTCACAGGTACCAGGGGTTGGGACTTCAACATATTTGGACAGATGGGGACAAGGGACACAATTTAACACACAAAATATGCAAATCTTGAAATAAGGGAGTGTTCTAGTTATCACCAGGACATCATATTCTGGACCTGTTCAGCAGCAAAGGAGATCTGAAAACCTTGCAGCAGATAAAACCTCAGAAATGCTCCTCTCAGGGTGGCTCAGAAACTGGGCCAGGGCTGCGTTCACAGGAGGCAAGATCAGTGGGCTAGATGTTAGGGAAGTGGGGACAGGGACCCAACTGCCCTGTTTATTCATCCTCTCTCCACACAAAAATCCCATAAAGTCTAGTCTATAACCGCATCACTTTTAACTCATCTAACAGTATGTCTAAATTTCTGTGATATATTCCATCCAGCCTACATCATTTAAATATTTTATTACCACCTGTCTCATCAGATTTTTTAGTTGTCTTATCTCTTCAACAAGCCTGCAATGTACTTGAGATTAATCGTTGCGCCTAAGATTTCTTTGCTCTCCCATGACAGCAGTCATCACAGTGCTGGGTGTTTAGGGAAAATCTGTTGCACATAAAATCCTTATTGAAGAAAGCAATTTTTGATTTGACCGGAGAGAGGGTGACACAGCCACAGCATGAGGAGAAGAGCAGGTGACCTGGAGCCCGATCTAGAGAGTCCTCACCCCTGCACTTGGAGGAAATCCAAGTTGCCTCTCCCTGGTATCCATCTTTGACTCACTGCTACTCTTCAAATCTGCTCTCTGCATGTAACTTTTGTCTGACATTTCTTTTCCCCAAGGAGGATTTTAATCACACACCTCGAGGTTTTATACGGAAGCTGGACCCAGAAAATGCAAAGGGTTGCTGTGAGAACCAGCATCTGGGGCCTGTGATTTTGCACTCAATTAGCATGCAGGAGGGAAAGCCCCGAGCACTTCCGGTATATCTTCCTAGCCTGCCCACATGGCCACCCTGGAAACCAGACTTCCCTGTGAATGAATAGGCCAGCTGAGATGCACTGAGTCTTGAATACAGCCTGGATTGCTAGTGGAGACCTGCCTAAACTAATTTACAGTCACTCTCTGACTCCAGGCCCATGCCTTTCAGCTAACAAGGGCATTAGCTCACAGCACTTGTAAGAACTAAATTCCTTTTTTTTTTAACAGCAATTATGAGTGCTAACAAAAAGCTGAGGATTTGGAAAATCAAAGTACTTCTTTTACTTTGGAATCACTGTATCTGACTTTCCTCATTGAATTCTAATTTTATGCCATGAATTAAAAAATTGCTTCCTTTCAGAGCACTAAGAAAGACATGTCTTTACAAATTCTTTGCCTTCTATAAAGAAACATCACTTTCATCTTTCTATTGAATGGACATAAAGAGGGAAATAATATTTTGAATAATTAAAGGGAACAGTTTGCTAGAGGTAGCATATAAAAAAACCTATTGCTTATAAATAAGTAAACATTGAGGGGAAATCATAAAAAGGGCAAATTTGGCTATAAAATGTACATACACAATTAATAGAGAATATTTTGGGATATAAGCATGAAGTCATCTGTTTTTAGTTCAACTGAAATCCTGAGCTCATACTGTCCTCGATTTGAGGTTCTGTTTGTTCAAATTACATGTGGAATAGATCTCCATTTATTATCATCTATGACTATACTACCTGTATTACCAATTAGGGTTGTTTTTGTACAATGAACAGAAGCCCCCTAGGAAAGCTGGACAGCAGCATGTAAGTCAATGAAGTTAGAACACACCCTCATACCTTACACAAAAATAAACTCAAAACGGCTTAAAGACTTAAATATAAGACATGACACCATAAAACTCCTAGAGGAGAACATAGGCAAAACATTCTCTGACATCAATCATACTAATGTTTTCTTAGGTCAGTCTCCCAAGGCGATAGAAATAAAAGCAAAAATAAACAAATGGGACCTAATCACACATAAGCTTTTGCACAGCAAAGGAAACCATAAACAAAATGAAAAGACAAGCTACAGACTGAGAGAAAATAATTGCAAATGATGCAATCAACAAGGGCTTAATTTCCTAAATACACAAACAGCTCATACAACTCGATAATAAAGAAAAACAATCAAACAATGGACAGAAGACCTAAATAGACACTTCTCCAAAGAAGGCATACAGATGGGCAAAAGACACATGAAAAGATGCTCAACATCGCTAATTATTAGAGAAATGTGAATCAAAACTACAATGAGGTACCACCTTTACCAGTCAGAATGGCCATCACCAAAAAGTCTACAAATAACAAATGCTGGAGAGGGTGTGGAGAAAAGGGAGCCCTCCTACACTGTTGGTGGGAATGTAAATTGATACAGCCACTATGGAGAACAGCACGGATGTCCCTTAAAAAACTAAAACATTGCCATATGATCCAGCAATCTTACTCCTGGAAAAGTACACACACCCCAGTATTCATAGCAGCACTATTTACAATAGCCAAGACATGGGAGCAACCTAAATTTCCATTGACATTTATAGATAGACAGATAGACAGATATAATGGAATATTACTCAGCCGTAAAAAAGAATGAAATAATGCCATTTGCAGCAACATGGATGGACTTGGAGGTCATTATGCTAAGTGAAACAGGTCAAAGACAAATACTGTATGATATCACTTATATGTGGAATCTAAAAATACAGCAAACTAGTGAATATAGCAAAAATAGAAGAAGATTCACAGATACAGAGAACAAACTAGTGGTTACCAGTGGGGAGAGGGAAGGGGGGCAAGATATGAGGAAGGGATTGAGAGGTACAAACTATTATGTACAAAGTAAGTTATACAAGACGGAAGAGATATGGGGACATATGTATATGTATAACTGATTCACTTTCTTATAAAGGAGAAACTAACACACCATCGTAAAGCAATTATACTCCAATAAAGATGTTAAAATTATATATATATATATATATATAGTACAACACAGGGAATATAGCCAATATTTTATACTAACTGTAAATGGAGTAAAACCTTTAAACATGGTGAATCACTCTATTGTACACCTGTAATTTATATAATATTGTGTAGCAATGATACTCCAATTTTTAAAAAAAGAAAAAAAAGAAAGGCTAGCCTTCCTTGGTTCTGAGGATTTACCCCAGTCACACTGACAACTGTGCCTATAGGAGATTTAATCATTGGAGACCATTTACTTTTGAAGATGGATCTTACATATTTCATGATTGACTTAAGAACTGGGGCAGAGAGATAATGAGTGAGCCAGAAGCAATAAATGAATGGCCATTGATTCCACAGGAAAATATATGGCTAATTACATTGCGATGAGGAAAAGGAAAATGATGGTATATACCACTCAACTCTACAAATGAAACAAAAATTATTTTATTGAACTTTGGAATATGTCTCATAGTTGACTCATCATGTATCAATTTATGGTTTACATTCAGCCTACTCCCCAAGGAAGAGAAAACTCTTATGTGTGTGTGTGTGTGTGTGTGTATATATGTATATGTATATATATATATGGAAAGGTCTCCCATGGTCTCCAAATATATACTTGACAGTCTACCATGTGAGTAAAAAATAGGTGGAAATAAAATACATTTGTAGGTATTTATTTTGTATGTATGTATTTACAAAATATATACACATTTAAAATAAATCTGTATTCTTCTATAGGCATTAAAAGACTCTGGCAACACTCTCACCACTCTTATTCAACATAGTTTTGGAAGTTTTAGCCACAGCAATCAGAGAAGAAAAGGAAATAAAAGGAATCCAAATCAGAAAAGAAGTAAAGCTGTCACTGTTTGCAGATGACATGATACGATACATAGAGAATCCTAAAGATGCTACCAGGAAACTACTAGAGCTAATCAATGAATTTGGTAAAGTTGCAGGATACAAAATTAATGCACAGAAATCTCTTGCATTCCTATACACTAACGATGAAAAATCTGAAAGTGAAATCAAGAAAACACTCCCATTTACCACTGCAACAAAAAGAATAAAATATCTAGGAATAAACTTACCTAAGAAGACAAAAGACCTGTATGCAGAAAATTATAAGACACTGATGAAAGAAATAAAAGATGATACAAATAGATGGAGAGATATACCATGTTCTTGGATTGGAAGAATCAACATTGTGAAAATGACTCTACTACTCAAAGCAATCTACAGATTCAATGCAATCCCTATCAAACTACCTCTGGCATTTTTCACAGAACTAGAACAAAAAATTTCACAATTTGTATGGAAACACAAAAGACCCCGAATAGCAAAACCCAAATAGCCAAAGCAATCTTGAGAACAAAAAACGGAGCTGGAGAAATCAGGCTCCCTGACTTCAGACTATACTACAAAGCTACAGTAATCAAGACAGTATGGTACTGGCACAAAAACAGAAAGATAGATCAATGGAACAGGATAGAAAGCCCAGAGATAAACCCACACACATATGGTCACCTTATCTTTGATAAAGGAGGCAGGAATGTACAGTGGAGAAAGGACAGCCTCTTCAATAAGTGGTGCTGGGAAAACTGGACAGGTGCATGTAAAAGTATGAGATTAGATCACTCCCTAACACCATACACAAAAATAAGCTAAAATGGATTAAAGACCTAAATGTAAGGCCAGAAACTATCAAACTCTTAGAGGAAAACATAGGCAGAACACTCTATGACATAAATCACAGCAAGATCCTTTCTGACCCACCTCCTAGAGAAATGGAAATAAAAACAAAAATAAACAAATGGGACCTAATGAAACTTCAAAGCTTTTGCACAGCAAAGGAAACCATAAACAAGACCAAAAGACAACCCTCAGAATGGGAGAAAATATTTGCAAATGAAGCAATTGACAAAGGATTAATTTCCAACATTTACAAGCAGCTCATGCAGCTCAATAACAAAAAAACAAACAACCCAGTCCAAAAACGGGCAGAAGACCTAAATAGACATTTCTCCAAAGAAGATATACAGACTGCCAACAAACACATGAAAGAATGCTCAACATCATTAATCATTAGAGAAATGCAAATCAAAACTACAATGAGATATCATCTCACACCAGTGAGAATGGCCATCATCAAAAAATCTACAAACAATAAATGCTGGAGAGGGTGTGGAGAAAAGGGAACACTCCTGCACTGCTGGTGGGAATGTGAATTGGTACAGCCACTATGGAGAACAGTATGGAGGTTCCTTAAAAAGCTACAAATAGAACTACCATATGACCCAGCAATCCCACTACTGGGCATATACCCTGAGAAAACCATAATTCAAAAAGAGTCATGTACCAAAATGTTCATTGCAGCTCTATTTACAATAGCCTGGAGATGGAAACAACCTAAGTGCCCATCATCGGATGAATGGATAAAGAAGATGTGGCACATATATACAATGGAATATTACTCAGCCATAAAAAGAAACGAAATTGAGCTATTTGTAATGAGGTGGATAGACCTAGAGTCTGTCATACAGAGTGAAGTAAGTCAGAAATAGAAAGACAAATACTGTATGCTAACACATATATGTGGAATTTAAGGGAAAAAAATGTCATGAAGAACCTAGAGGTAAGACAGGAATAAAGCCACAGACCTACTGGAGAACAGACTTGAGGTTATGGGGAGGGGGAAGGGCGAGCTGTGACAAAGCGAGAGAGAGGCATGGACATATATACACTACCAAATGTAAGGTAGATAGCTAGTGGGAAGCAGCCGCATAGCACAGGGATATCAACTTGGTGCTTTGTGACCACCTGGAGGGGTGGGATAGGGAGGGTGGGAGGGAGGGAGACGCAAGAGGGAAGAGATATGGGGATATATGTATACATATAACTGATTCACTTTGTTATAAAGCAGAAACTAACACACCATTGTAAAGCAATTATACCCCAATAAAGATGTTAAAAAAAAAAAAAAGACTCTGGCAAGAACAATAAGAAATGGGGGAATGGAAATTCAATACATAGAGGCAAGGATGACAGGGAGACTTCTCACTGTATATTCATTTTATAAGTTTGGATATTTGAATTATGTGATTGTGTTACCTATGTTTAAAAGTAAAGAATTTTAGGGCTTCCCTGGTGGCGCAGTGGTTAAGAATCCACCTGCCAATGCAGGGGACATGGGTTTGAGCCCCGCTCCGGGAAGATCCCACATGCCGCGGAGCAACTAAGTCCGTGCGCCACAACTACTGAGCCTGCGCTCTAGAGCCCGGGAGCCACAACTACTGAGCCCACATGCTGCAACTGCTGGGCCCGCGCGCCTAGAGCCCGTGCTCCGCAACAAGAGAAGCCACCACAATGAGAAGTCCGCGCACCACAACAAAGAGTAGCCCCTGGTAAATTAAAAAAAAAAAAAAAAAATTTAAAAAAAAAAGTAAAGAATTTTAAAATATAAATATCTTTATATATTTAAATATGTAATAATAACAAATATACAAAGTAAAAATTTTAACATAAAGCCATATTATGAGAACAAATCATAGAGATGAAAGTACTTTAAAAAAAAAAAGTTACTGTTTCCTGGCACAAAATTTTACTTGAATTCCCTGGAAGTCAAAGAATGAAGAAAAACAAGATGAGCTACATAACTAGCATTATTTGTAACCAGAAGCATATTGTCCAATTTCCTCACTAGGAGAGTATGGGCCCCACAGGGCAAAGCCTGGGGATGGGTTCTGAGTACATTAAAATATACAGATGAGAAAAAATAAAAGTTAAGTAGGATGGTACTTAGCACTTGGCTAAACTGGAGCCAAATCGTCCAGAACCCCTTCCCTATAGGATTTCTTATATTTGGTGAAAAGAAAAATTGAGATTTGGATGCTGGAAGTGAAGTAGCACCCAGACTCCCCAAAGGTCAGTGTAGGTAGATGTGGAGAGAGACAAAGCAGAGGTGCTGGTGGGTTCCAGCTTCTCCCCCATTCTCTTCCAATCCAGTTCGTCTCTTCTTCCCACATGCCAGCCTGCTTATCAACATCCACCCCAGAACCACCACCAGACACAGAGGTAACAGCCTTCTATTGACCGCACCAGACCCCCTACAAGGACCCATCCCAGCAGCTGGCCCTGCCTGGCTTCCCAGAGTCCTTTGTGAGTTCCAACTTGTCCTCCCAATGTTTCAGAAGAACTGGTTAGAAACTTTTTTTTAACCCTCTAACTCACCCTTTGGATACTTATTTCCCCACTTTTTTCCAGTAAACCTATTCCTAAAAGTCCCTTATTCCATAACCTTCATAGTGGTTCTGCTTCCCTAATTGACAGATACACTGGCCTGGGCAGGGTTAGCAGTCCTAAAGCACACATCCAGGTAAGTTTCAATATCGTGGCCTGAGTATTCAAGTAGGTAAGAATCAGAGAAGAAAGACCCAGTGAATGGAGAAACAAGGAGACAACAAAGAACAAGGAACAGAGGATCAGGAAGACAAGCTAAAAGGCCATCCAGGAGGGAAGCAATTTTTATGGGCAAGTGGGAAACCAACGGACAAGAGAGAAAACTCCAACATATGTTGCCCCTTAGCCTGGACCCACAGTGAACACTGCTTCCAAAAGTTAGGTTGGAACATATGTATATGAAACTTTCTTCCTGCCCATTTCTTATATAAACACCTGATTTCAACCTGAAAGCATCCTATTCTATCATAGTTTGAGTACTTCAAAATCAGAGACTTCAGTAATTTAATCCAAGAATCTAGATTTCTGGTGATCTAATTTAATAGCGAGTTTGAGCTCAGAGAATCCAGGGTCATGGGTTTACTCCTTTTGGTACTCACTGACCTACTTAGAATGATATTGATAACGATAATTAAGTATTTATTGGATCCTTACTCTGTACCATGCCCTGTGCTAAGAGCTTTACATGTATCATTTTGTTTAAGCCTCACAGCACCCTATGAAAAACAAATATTATTATGCTCATTTCATAAATTTAAGAAACTGAGGCTTAGTGAAGTTAAATCATCCATCCAAAATAACACAACCAATGCCATGTGATCCAGCAGTCTCACCCCTGGGCATATATTCAGACAAAACTATAATTCAAAAACATGCACCTCTATGTTCATAGCAGCACTCGTCACAATAGACAACACACAGAAACAACCTAAATATCCAATCAACAGATGGAAAAAGAAGATGTGGTACATATGTACAATGGAATACTACTCAGCCATAAAAAAGAATGAAATAATGCCATTTGCAGCAACATGGATGGACCTAGAGATCATCATACTAAGTGAAATAAGTCAGAAAGAGAAAGGCAAAGACCATATGATATCACTTGTATGTGGAATCTAAAATATGACACAAATGAACTTATCTAGGAAACAGAAACAGACTCAGACATCGAGAACAGACTTGTGGTTGCCAAGGGGGAGGGGTTGCGGGAGGGACGGACTGGAAGTTTGGGATTAGCAGATGCAAACTATTATATATAGAATGGAAAAACAACAAGGTCCTACTGTATAGCACAGGGAACTATATTCAATATCCTGAGATAAACCATAATGGAAAAGAATATGAAAAAGAATATATTTTATATATATATACATATATATATGTGAATGACTTTGCTGTACAGCAGAAATTAACACAACATTGTAAATCAACTTCCACACTGAGAGGTAGAGTTGATTGCACCTCCCCTGTAAAGAGGCCTCGCCTGTACCAGGGTGCTGTGACCAATGGAATGCAATGGAAGAGATCTTCTTAGTCCTGGCCTTAAGAAGATGGGCACCTTCCCACTTACATCCTCTTGGAATGTAGCTACCATGTTCTGACAAAACCAATCCACAAAGAGAAGCCACAGGGAGGAGAAGCAAGGTGATCCAGTAAACAACCAGGACCAACTAGCAGTCATGTTAGTGATCCACCTTGAGATTCCAGCCCAGGAGAGCCTGATAGGACTCCAGTGCCAGGCAGCATCATGTAGAGAAGAACCACCACCTGGTGGAGCCCAGCCCACATGCAGAGTCTTGAGAAATTATTAAATGGTGGTTGTTTTAAGCTGCTAAGGCAGTAGATATGTTTACTTTGCAAAAAAGGTACCTGAAACCAAGTTTAAAGTTTGGTCTTTCACCTTTCAGGGCTACTGATTAGGAGTAAATCCATATACATTATGTTAGCTACCAGATATCTAACTGGCAAAGTTCATATGTAGCTATAAAACCAAATAATTTGATTTGTTGTCCTACATACATGAAAGGCCGTTTCATCTGTGAATTAAGATGGACTGCTGGAGAAATAGAGACACAGACATAGAGAACAAACATATGGACACCAAGGGGGGAATTGGGGGTGTGGGATGAACTGGGAGATTGGGATTGACATATAGACACTACTATATAAAAAATAGATAACGAATTAGAACCAGCTGTATAGCACAGGGAACTCTACTCAATGCTCTGTGGTGACCTAAATGGGAAGGAAAGCCAAAAAAAGAGGGGATATATGTATACATATAGCTGATTCACTTTGCTGTACAGCAGAAACTAACACAGCATTGTAAAGCAACTATATTCCAGTAAATATTATTTTAAAAAAAGATGGACCACTGGAGAACATGTAACATGCTGGTTTGCATCTTTTCCAATACTCAAAATATGTACTTTAAAGAAATAAACATTTGCTGTAATATGGCGAGGAACATATATTCAATTCTTCTAAAAACTGGCCTGAGTTTTGAAAACAAAAATTTTAAATAAGGAGATCTAAGATGCAGCCCTGTTTATAACACTTGGTTCTGGAATTTTATCTTCAAGGCCCTATTCCTTTCACCTTGGTTGTGTGGGAATATCACAATAAAAGTTTCTTTGGAGCACATGCACTCTAGAATATAAATCAGTGTCATCAAGATTGGCACATAGGCTTTAATCTAAGCAATAAAAAAACAAATTCCAAGGAATTAAAGATAATAAATTCTAAATTTATTTTAATAATAATTCTAAGGGGTCAACAATCAATAAATTCTAAAATTAATCTTAAACTGGATTTAATTAAGTGAAAGAGAGAAATTAAAAACTATAATAGCAAAATATCTGTGCCCAAAATCAGCTTGGTCCTCATCTAGGGTATTAGATTGGGAGTCCCAGACCTGCCGTTTACTGAGAATAAAGCCAGACCACAGATGTGAGAGGATATGCAGAAGACTGATGAGTCAGTAATTTAGAAGCAAGAACATCGTTTTTTCCTTTAATTTTACCTTTAGTATGCTTCTATTAAAGCATATTAAAGTTCTATATTCAAAATTACTCTGTGTTCCATGACACCGCAGAAATTGATATCTAAAATCAAGTTAAATGGCAGAGAAAAGCCATTTTGGAAATCAAAATTTGCTATAGTTGTTGACAACACTAAAATTTGGATAATCAACCATTCAGGAAATTTCTTCACTAACACTTCATTTATTCGACCAACATACACTGAGCCACGATACAGAGTGAGGTTTCAGAAATGAATAAGACAGGTTCTCCTGAAGCAGATCTGAATTTGGCATGACCAAGTATTTATAGAGGAAGATGCCCCAGATGTGGCAAAAGAGCGGCAGCGGGCAGGTAGGGCCGGGAAGTCTTCATGGAAAAGGAATAATTGTTTTAGTCTGATCTTACAGATGGTCTGGGATTTATGATGTTTCAGCTTAGGATCTTTCGACTTTACAATGGTGCGAAAGCAACGTGCACCCAGTAGAAGTCATACTTCAAATTCTGAATTTTGATCTTTTCCTGCCCTCTCTCATGACCCTCCTGCTCAGCCACGCGATCACGAGGGTCCACAACTGACACACTCACAACCATTCTATACTCATACAGCCCTTCCGGTTTTTACTTTCAGTACAAAATTTAAGAAGCTACATGAGATAGTCAATATTTTATTGTAAAATAGGCTCTTTCCCTACTGTAGGCTAACAGAAGTGTTCTGAGCATGTTTAAGGTAGGCAAGGCTAAGCTACGATGTGCAGCAGGTTAGTTGTATTCAATGCATTTTCAGCATATGATATTTTTGAGCTTACGATGGGTTTACTGGGATGTAACCTCATCATAAATTGAGGAAGATCTGTATTCTTAAAGGATAAATAGTTTGGTCTTGAAAAACAAGGATATTCTGGGAAAAGAGAATGCCACATACAAGGAAGATCACCTGGAGCTGCGTGGAAGATGAAAGATGAATGCAAAAGGGAGTGGACTCAAGGGAGGGAGGGAAGAGAGAGACACAGAAAGAGAGGAACTGAGAAAGAGAGAGACTGAGAGACGGAGTAACACAGGGGGAGGTAGAGAAGGAGAGAACATGAATATATGTTTTCAAAGCACTAACTCATGGAATCCCTGGAAGAATGGCTCTTGATTGATAGATTATCGACCCCAGACTGTCCTTATTCCAGTTAATATTATGTTGTATATAAGATTAGAAGATTCGAACACAAGAGGTTGTCCTTAAAGTTTGTTGAGACAATACTGAACAATTTTGCTAAAAACACAAAACTTTTAACTAGACTAGTTCAGCTGCAAAAAAGAGAAAATATAAATCTGAGGAGATCGGGAAGAAATACAGGCTAAGACTTCTAATTAAATAAGGAAGGCAAATTAATGACATTTATAATGTATTCTTACAATATGGTATGAGTACCAATGCCACAATTTTAAATCTGAGATTATGCCACTCTGTTTCCTTTTGCAAACCCCATAAATTAAGATATTATATTAGAATACCTCCCTTAGAAGTGCTATGAGATAAACCGGAACTCTGTAGTGTTAGTGACTATATAGTTTGAAAACCACATGGCACACAGAGACGACTTTTCCTCTGGAAAGTAGACCATCTTTGTTTATTTTAATAGGCAAGAAGATCAGAGATCTGAGAATTTTCTTTCCCAGTATGTTCTAAGTGTTAGTGGATCACCTCACCACTCTGACAAGGATGACACACAAAGTGTGGCAGTTAATAACCTTTCTTTTCATGTTTTGGAAAGTACAAGATAATTCCAATGGCATACATTAAAAAGTACTATTGAAACGGAAACATATTATAAAATACGTTCATTCACTCAAAAGGCCTGAATACAGGGCTTCCCTGGTGGCACAGTGGTTGAGAGTCCGCCTGCCGATGCAGAGGACGTGGGTTCGTGCCCCGGTCCGGGAAGACCCCACATGCCATGGAGCGGCTGGGCCCAGGAGCCATGGCCGCTGAGCCTGTGCGTCTGGAGCCTGTGCTCCGCAAGGGGAGAGGCCACGACGGTGAGAGGCACGCATACCGCAAAAAAAAAAAAAAAAGGCCTGACTACAGCAATAGCAAGAGTACATCACACTGTCTGTCAGTTGCGCTGATCTAGGAAAGAGGGGCTAGGGGAATAAGGCAGTGAGAGTGGAGATGCAGAGTACGGCCAAACCAAGTGATGTTAAGAAGAAAGAACTGGAATGGCTAGTGTGGTAGTTTGGAAACATGAGTTAAGGGAAAAGGAAGAGTCAAAAGTAATTTCCAGAATTCCACCTGGGTGACAGCCAAAGAGAACCTATTTAAACTTCAAGCCAGATCTTGTCACTTTCTCTGTTCAGCACCTTTTGCTATTATTCCTCAAGTACTGACTCCATCTCCTAATACTGTCCCTTGCACTCACTCTGCACCAGCCACACTGGCCTTCTTGCTATTCCTAACACGCTGCCTTGGGGTTTGGCACTGACTGGTCTCATTGCCTGGGCTGTTCCTTCCTCAAACGTCTGCTTGACTAACTCCCTTCTCTCCTCCAGGTCTTTACCTAAGTGTTAACTCCCCAGTAAGACCTACGTTCACTACTCTTTTTAAATGTTAATTACCCCCCTTCCCCCAAATTCTCAATTACCCTTTCCCTGATTTATTTTTCATGGCCCTTATCTTATGACAATATTTCATTTATTCTTCTGTATTATACTTCTTTTCCCTTGTCTTTCTGAGACTGAGAATAGAAGAGCAGAGAAGATTTGGAAGAGAAATAAACAGTTCATTTTTTAACAAGTTGTGGTGTCCACAGGTATCTAGATAGAAATATACAGTATGCATTTGTATGCAGTGACCTGGAACTCAGTAGAGATTTACAGAGTTATGAGTTGGAAGTCATCAACAAGTAGTAGTTTAAGCCATGGGTATAGATAAGATCACCAATAAAAGTCTGTGTTATTCCAGTAGGAGTTCTTTTTTGTGTGTGGCCATGCCACACAGCTTGCAGGATCCTAGTTCCCCAACCAGGGATCAAACCCAGGCCCCAGCAGTGCAAGTGCCAAGTCCTAACCGCTGGACTGCCAGGGAATTCCTCCAGTAA